>NC_089806.1:217500-278906 GCF_029633855.1 Hoplias malabaricus
CCCACCGAGGCCGGCGAGCACCGGCCAACGCCCTGGGGGTGAGTAAGCCCCTTTGACTCGCGCACGCACAATCAAGCCTTCAACGATCAATGGTTGGTTTAACGACCCGGCGGGCGGCTCCGGCGCCACTCTCCCCCCCGCGAACGAGGGGGGCGGACCGGGGTACCTATGCACCTAAGGCGGTCCTCGCATAACCCCGAGTTCCGAAGCCGGCTCGCTACGTCCACCCACCCGGAGGGGGAGAGACTCACGTCGGCCGACGACGAAAGGTACGAGGCTTCTGCGGTCCATACCTTGAAGGTACCCGCCGGGGGAGGTTTGGCCTCTCGAGTCCGACTCGACAACCGGCCGTGGCCAGGTCACCGTTAATGATCCTTCCGCAGGTTCCCCTACGGAAACCTTGTTACGACTTTTACTCCCTCTAGATGCCCAGGTTCGATCGACTTCCCACCTCAACGAGGCAACCCCCCGGTAAAGGGGCACCTCGGAGATGGTCCGAGGACCTCACCAGGCCATCCAATCGGTAGTAGCGACGGGCGGTGTGTACAAAGGGCAGGGACTTAATCGACGCGGGCTGGTGACCCGCGACTACTTGGAATTCCTCGTTCAAGGGGAAAAGTTACAATCCCCTATCCCCAGCGGGGAAGGCGTTCATAGGATTGCCCAGGCCTTTCGGCATAGGATGGATGCACATGCTGAACCAGCCAGTGTAACTCACGTGCGGCCCCGGGCGTCTAAGGGCATCACAGACCTGTTATGGCCCCGAATCTCATACGGCTTTGCCTTGCCCCGGATCGCTCTAAGAAGTTCGGCCACCGACCGACGAACCCCTCGGGCCGCAAGCCCCCACAGGGACCCAAGGGAGGGCCGTGTAACTTTTTAAGGCACAGGGTCTCGTCCGTTATCGGAGTTAACCAGACGAATCGCTCCACGAACTCCCAACGGCCATGCACCACCACCCACAGAATCAAGAAAGAGCCATCAATCTGTCAATCCTTACCGTGTCCGGGCCGGGTGAGATTCCCCGTGTTGAGTCAAATTAAGCCGCAAGCTCCACTCCTGGTGGTGCCCTTCCGTCAATTCCTTTAAGTTTCAGCTTTGCAACCGTACTCCCCCCAGAGCCCAAAGACTCGTGGTTTCCCTCACGCTGCCCGGCGGGTCATGGTCGCTAGCCTCACGCCGCCGGATCGCGGGTCGGCATAGTTTACGGTCGGAACTACGACGGTATCTGATCGTCTTCGCTCCCCCGACTTTCGTTCTTGATTAATGAAAACATTCTTGGCAAATGCTTTCGCTTTCGTTCGTCCCACACCGGTCAACGAATTTCACCTCTATCGGTGTGGTACGGATGCCCCCGGCCGTCCCTCTTAATCATTGCCCTCGGTCCTTAAAACCCACGAAATAGGACCGTGGAAGCCCCGGAGCCCCACTCCGGAACGACCAGCCGTCCCGAAGGAGAGACCCCGAAGCCCCGCGGAAGGGCCCTATTCCATTATTCCTAGCTCAGTCAGACATGGCACGTGTCGGCCTGCTTTGAGCACTCTGCTTTATTCAAAGTAAACGCTCCGGACCCTCCAACCCACCGTGCACCGCAGTGAAGTACCCAGCTAAGGGCTTCTCCGCGGCCGGCGAGCAGAGGACACCGGCGGGTAGGGACCAGGTCCCAACATCCACCCAGAGACAGGGGGTCACCCCCGAAGGAGCTCCCCACGCCATCCCGGACAGTACAGGGGATCCGAGACCTGTCCCCACATCCAACTACGAGCTTTTTAACTGCAGCAACTTTAGCATACGCTATTGGAGCTGGAATTACCGCGGCTGCTGGCACCAGACTTGCCCTCCAATGGGTCATCACTCACGGACATAGATTGAGTTCATTTCGATTACGCTCCACAGGATCATAGGACCCGCATCGATATTTTTCGTCACTACCTCCCCGTGTCGGGAATGGGTAATTTGCGCGCCTGCTGCCTTCCTTGGAAGTGGTAGCCGTTTCTCAGGCTCCCTCTCCGGAATCGAACCCAGATTCCCCGTTACCCGTGGTCACCACGGTAGGCACGTAGCCTACCGTCGAAAGTTGATAGGGCAGACACTCGAATGATACGTCGCCGCCCCGGAGGGCTTAACGATCGGCCAGAGGTTATCTAGAGTCACCAAAGCGACCCGACCGGAGCCGGGAGGGTTTTTCGGTTCTGATAAATGCACGTATCCGGGGGACAGGGGCCGGGAGAGCATTTCACGCCGACCCCCAGAACCCTTCCAACGCTTCGTTTGCATGTATTAGCTCTGGAATTACCACAGTTATACCAAGTAACGTGTGGAGCGATCAAAGGAACCATAACTGATTTAATGAGCCATTCGCAGTTTCACTGTACCAAAACCCGTGTGTACTTAGACTTGCATGGCTTAATCTTTGAGACAAGCATATAATACTGGCAGGATCAACCAGACCGACCCCCCTTGGATCTCAAACCCCGGACGGGGAAAGAGAGGGGGCGCATGGAGCCCGTGAGAGTGATCTCAGGGGACACCAGCGAAGAGGATCGAACGCGACCCCGCTGTGGGGGTCTGCAATCGACTTGGCAACTTGGAAAACGTATGATTCTCGCCCGGACGGTGCAGGCTAGGGGCCGGGTCCTTCCCTCAAACGGATCCCGACCCTAAGGCACCACCGACGCGGACGTTGAACGGACCTACTGTTGGATCGACCGGCCGACTAAGTCCCCCTCGGAACCGTTCTGGACAAGCGGACATGCCTCTTACGGGCATCCACGAGCCATGGAGGCTGGGAGCACAAGGTGGGGAGGATCGCTCTAAGCACTGTATTTAGGCTTAGAAGCCTGCCCCTGGTGCTCCGCGTATACCGAGCTCGAACGGCCGTGAAGGACAGCCGTTAAGGGAAGAGAATGGAAGAGAATCCTGGCCCCCTCAAAGCGCGAGGAAGTCGGCATAGGTTTTTACGGTACGCCACCACCGGAGCCGTCTGATGTTCAGAAGACGAAGGGTTTTGCCCTCAATCTCGTAAGGTCGAGGGCTCACCACCGAACTTCCAGCCGCGGTCCTTGGTAGGACCGATACGCGGACAAGCCGCAAATCCTGGCCCCCTCGCAGTGCGAGGAGGTCGGCAAAGGTTTACGGTTTCGCCCCCCGGAGCCTACGGAAGTCTGCGTTTAAGAAGACGAAGGGTCGGATCCCGTAGGCCGACCCTGCGAACTTCCAGCCGCGGTCTGTGGAAGACCGATCCGTGTCACCTCTAATGCGCTCTTTGCCTCCGGCCGTTTCCAGCCGGGGGCCCGGTGGTGCGCTCCCACGTCCCGCTCAAAGGAGGGGAAAGGTCGGGAGATCCCACGGACCGGCGGATGACCGCCGGCCAACGCCTCGGGGGGTTACGCGGCCCCGTCGACTCGCGCACGGGCAAATTTATGGGTTTAAAAAGGGGGACAATCCTCATACGTTCGACCCCCCGGTGCCCAGGGAAGTTGACCCTCCCCGGGCAGGCATATCGAACGAATCATCGGTCGGAAAACTCTCTCTTTCGGGACGGGGGAAACCCCTCATACGCTCGACCCCCCATGCCCAGGAATGTTTTACCTTCCCAGGCATACATCGAACGAATCATCGGGGTGGACACAACGGGCTTATAACAATCGACGGGGCGGCCCGTTCCACCCGCCCCACAAGTGGGCAGATGGTCGGTGGCCTATAGACCCACAGGCAGTCCCAATACCACCGTGATACGAGATCCGGGGTTGGGACTTGACCTTAAAGGTACCCGGTCGAGGCGGACCGAGTGGAAGCCACTCGGATTTATGACAGTGGTAGGCCCCACGGACCTTGGGGACCACTCCCCATCGCTCTGCCCGGCACCTGGCTCGGAAACCGGGACTAATTTTGGCAGTAATACGCTATCGGTCTTGGTTCTCATTGGTTCATACACCCAAGATGGGCGAACGTCGAACGCGAACGGGAGCGATCAACGCCCATAACCCTAACCCTAACCCCTAACCCTAACCCTAACCCTAACCCTAACCTTTTCCTTTCCCTAAACCTAACCTTAACCCTTCCCTAACCCTAACCTTAACCTTTTCTCTTCCCTAAACCTAACCTTAACCCTTCCCTAAACCTAACCTTAACCTTTTCCCTTCCCTAAACCTAACCTTAACCTTTTCCCTTCCCTAAACCTAACCTTAACCTTACCCTAACCTTAAAATCCCACCCTACCCCTAACCTTAACACTAAATCTGAAGTAAAACTTTAATCCTGACCCTGAGAAACTAAACCTAAAATCTAAATTTTGATTTGGAGGACTAAGGCTTATCTCTGAGCCTAATCCTGAGCACTAACCCTTAAGACTCTATCCCCTAGACTCAAACTAGAACCCTAAACTTAAAGTTATTAACTTAAGTTTATGTTTGAGTACCCTGAATGGTACCTTTAATCGGATTAAACGCTTTTATTCAGGCCCTAAATTTAAAAATAACCTTAAAAAACAAATTTAAAGACCATATCAGGAGCCCTAAATTTTATTATAAATTGGACTCTTGGCTTAATGGGATGTTTAATGGGAATTGGTGGTGTGCGGAGAGTAAGAGGGGGTGCTTGTGACTTTCATGTGGTAGGCCCGTGCATAACGGGGGACTGGTTGAGCCTAGAAATCCTGGGCCAGCCATTAACCTGGAGGTCTGGGGGTCTTTTTGGACCCTGACCGTAACCCTTACCTAAGCCGCCTGTGCCACCCATGATACGGTTACGGCTCCTCCTTGAGCTCTTTACTTCACCAGTCTCTGATCCTAATAAAAATAAATACTTACCTGTTCTTATTGATGAGAATATGGTAAAAGAGGTAAGGATGAAGTATTCTTATTGATGAGAATGATGGATTTACCTACAGGGGATGATAGTAATTGGATTTATGGGAGTGCAAATTTATATTTATTATCATTTAGGGCAGTTATTTACTCAGAATTTGATAGAGATAGAGGCTGTTGTGCTTGTGAACATAAGTAACTAGTCTTAAAAGGATTATAAAAACAAGATTAAACATCAGAGAGTTGGAAAATACAATACTCACCCATAAACAAAAACAAATATTTACCTGAGCACCTGACCTGAAAAAGAGGAGAATAGACTCACAGAAAAAGGAAATAGAAATAAGAACAAGAAACATTTATCTGAAAAAGAGGAGAATAAACTCACAGAAAAAGATAAGAGAAAGAAAAAGAACAAATAATATTTACTTACCTGAAAGAGAGAAGAAATAAGAACAAATAATATTTACTTACCTACAAGAGGAAAACAAATAAAAAAACAGAAGAATAATAAAGTGAGGGGAACATTCTTATCGAAGAGAATAGTTCATAAAGTATTCAACTATTAAGACCCAGTTTAAGAATCGCTCCTTCCTCCCACATTAGTGGAGAGGTCGCTTGTAATTGGTCTAACGGACCAGGGGGCGGAGCCTCAACCAAGTTTATAAAGGGCTACACAGCCAAAGCTTGTTGAGAGCTCAATGCGAAAGGCAACTTAGCTGGGCAGGTCGAATTACCTCACAATGCAAGTCTAAAAGCCTGATGAAGGATTATAAAAGCCGAAACGTTGCAACTTTGGACTTGCTAAGATAAAAGAAATGCATTTAAAAAGAAACAGTGGGGAATTTAAGCTAATGTGAGTAACTGCTAACCTATCCTTACCTGGGAGGATATGGTCAATTTTTTGAAACACCGGGAATGTCTTTTTAGACATTTCCAACTTAACTTGATTTAAAGTGGAGGCACGAGAGCCCTGATTTTGGGACCGAGCACTTGAATTTACTCCAACACTGAGCTAATCTTTTTTCCTGAGGCTAGCATTAGCTTATAGCTTAACCACAAGCCTCACAACTTTAAGCCTAACCCTTTACCTTTACCCTAAACCTAACCTTAACCTTTTCCTTTCCCTAAACCTAACCTTAACCCTTCCCTAACCCTAACCTTAACCTTTTCTCTTCCCTAAACCTAACCTTAACCCTTCCCTAAACCTAACCTTAACCTTTTCCCTTCCCTAAACCTAACCTTAACCTTTTCCCTTCCCTAAACCTAACCTTAACCTTACCCTAACCTTAAAATCCCACCCTACCCCTAACCTTAACACTAAATCTGAAGTAAAACTTTAATCCTGACCCTGAGAAACTAAACCTAAAATCTAAATTTTGATTTGGAGGACTAAGGCTTATCTCTTAGCCTAATCCTGAGCACTAACCCTTAAGACTCTATCCCCTAGACTCAAACTAGAACCCTAAACTTAAAGTTATTAACTTAAGTTTATGTTTGAGTACCCTGAATGGTACCTTTAATCGGATTAAACGCTTTTATTCAGGCCCTAAATTTAAAAATAACCTTAAAAAACAAATTTAAAGACCATATCAGGAGCCCTAAATTTTATTATAAATTGGACTCTTGGCTTAATGGGATGTTTAATGGGAATTGGTGGTGTGCGGAGAGTAAGAGGGGGTGCTTGTGACTTTCATGTGGTAGGCCCGTGCATAACGGGGGACTGGTTGAGCCTAGAAATCCTGGGCCAGCCATTAACCTGGAGGTCTGGGGGTCTTTTTGGACCCTGACCGTAACCCTTACCTAAGCCGCCTGTGCCACCCATGATACGGTTACGGCTCCTCCTTGAGCTCTTTACTTCACCAGTCTCTGATCCTAATAAAAATAAATACTTACCTGTTCTTATTGATGAGAATATGGTAAAAGAGGTAAGGATGAAGTATTCTTATTGATGAGAATGATGGATTTACCTACAGGGGATGATAGTAATTGGATTTATGGGAGTGCAAATTTATATTTATTATCATTTAGGGCAGTTATTTACTCAGAATTTGATAGAGATAGAGGCTGTTGTGCTTGTGAACATAAGTAACTAGTCTTAAAAGGATTATAAAAACAAGATTAAACATCAGAGAGTTGGAAAATACAATACTCACCCATAAACAAAAACAAATATTTACCTGAGCACCTGACCTGAAAAAGAGGAGAATAGACTCACAGAAAAAGGAAATAGAAATAAGAACAAGAAACATTTATCTGAAAAAGAGGAGAATAAACTCACAGAAAAAGATAAGAGAAAGAAAAAGAACAAATAATATTTACTTACCTGAAAGAGAGAAGAAATAAGAACAAATAATATTTACTTACCTACAAGAGGAAAACAAATAAAAAAACAGAAGAATAATAAAGTGAGGGGAACATTCTTATCGAAGAGAATAGTTCATAAAGTATTCAACTATTAAGACCCAGTTTAAGAATCGCTCCTTCCTCCCACATTAGTGGAGAGGTCGCTTGTAATTGGTCTAACGGACCAGGGGGCGGAGCCTCAACCAAGTTTATAAAGGGCTACACAGCCAAAGCTTGTTGAGAGCTCAATGCGAAAGGCAACTTAGCTGGGCAGGTCGAATTACCTCACAATGCAAGTCTAAAAGCCTGATGAAGGATTATAAAAGCCGAAACGTTGCAACTTTGGACTTGCTAAGATAAAAGAAATGCATTTAAAAAGAAACAGTGGGGAATTTAAGCTAATGTGAGTAACTGCTAACCTATCCTTACCTGGGAGGATATGGTCAATTTTTTGAAACACCGGGAATGTCTTTTTAGACATTTCCAACTTAACTTGATTTAAAGTGGAGGCACGAGAGCCCTGATTTTGGGACCGAGCACTTGAATTTACTCCAACACTGAGCTAATCTTTTTTCCTGAGGCTAGCATTAGCTTATAGCTTAACCACAAGCCTCACAACTTTAAGCCTAACCCTTTACCTTTACCCTAAACCTAACCTTAACCTTTTCCTTTCCCTAAACCTAACCTTAACCCTTCCCTAACCCTAACCTTAACCTTTTCTCTTCCCTAAACCTAACCTTAACCCTTCCCTAAACCTAACCTTAACCTTTTCCCTTCCCTAAACCTAACCTTAACCTTTTCCCTTCCCTAAACCTAACCTTAACCTTACCCTAACCTTAAAATCCCACCCTACCCCTAACCTTAACACTAAATCTGAAGTAAAACTTTAATCCTGACCCTGAGAAACTAAACCTAAAATCTAAATTTTGATTTGGAGGACTAAGGCTTATCTCTTAGCCTAATCCTGAGCACTAACCCTTAAGACTCTATCCCCTAGACTCAAACTAGAACCCTAAACTTAAAGTTATTAACTTAAGTTTATGTTTGAGTACCCTGAATGGTACCTTTAATCGGATTAAACGCTTTTATTCAGGCCCTAAATTTAAAAATAACCTTAAAAAACAAATTTAAAGACCATATCAGGAGCCCTAAATTTTATTATAAATTGGACTCTTGGCTTAATGGGATGTTTAATGGGAATTGGTGGTGTGCGGAGAGTAAGAGGGGGTGCTTGTGACTTTCATGTGGTAGGCCCGTGCATAACGGGGGACTGGTTGAGCCTAGAAATCCTGGGCCAGCCATTAACCTGGAGGTCTGGGGGTCTTTTTGGACCCTGACCGTAACCCTTACCTAAGCCGCCTGTGCCACCCATGATACGGTTACGGCTCCTCCTTGAGCTCTTTACTTCACCAGTCTCTGATCCTAATAAAAATAAATACTTACCTGTTCTTATTGATGAGAATATGGTAAAAGAGGTAAGGATGAAGTATTCTTATTGATGAGAATGATGGATTTACCTACAGGGGATGATAGTAATTGGATTTATGGGAGTGCAAATTTATATTTATTATCATTTAGGGCAGTTATTTACTCAGAATTTGATAGAGATAGAGGCTGTTGTGCTTGTGAACATAAGTAACTAGTCTTAAAAGGATTATAAAAACAAGATTAAACATCAGAGAGTTGGAAAATACAATACTCACCCATAAACAAAAACAAATATTTACCTGAGCACCTGACCTGAAAAAGAGGAGAATAGACTCACAGAAAAAGGAAATAGAAATAAGAACAAGAAACATTTATCTGAAAAAGAGGAGAATAAACTCACAGAAAAAGATAAGAGAAAGAAAAAGAACAAATAATATTTACTTACCTGAAAGAGAGAAGAAATAAGAACAAATAATATTTACTTACCTACAAGAGGAAAACAAATAAAAAAACAGAAGAATAATAAAGTGAGGGGAACATTCTTATCGAAGAGAATAGTTCATAAAGTATTCAACTATTAAGACCCAGTTTAAGAATCGCTCCTTCCTCCCACATTAGTGGAGAGGTCGCTTGTAATTGGTCTAACGGACCAGGGGGCGGAGCCTCAACCAAGTTTATAAAGGGCTACACAGCCAAAGCTTGTTGAGAGCTCAATGCGAAAGGCAACTTAGCTGGGCAGGTCGAATTACCTCACAATGCAAGTCTAAAAGCCTGATGAAGGATTATAAAAGCCGAAACGTTGCAACTTTGGACTTGCTAAGATAAAAGAAATGCATTTAAAAAGAAACAGTGGGGAATTTAAGCTAATGTGAGTAACTGCTAACCTATCCTTACCTGGGAGGATATGGTCAATTTTTTGAAACACCGGGAATGTCTTTTTAGACATTTCCAACTTAACTTGATTTAAAGTGGAGGCACGAGAGCCCTGATTTTGGGACCGAGCACTTGAATTTACTCCAACACTGAGCTAATCTTTTTTCCTGAGGCTAGCATTAGCTTATAGCTTAACCACAAGCCTCACAACTTTAAGCCTAACCCTTTACCTTTACCCTAAACCTAACCTTAACCTTTTCCTTTCCCTAAACCTAACCTTAACCCTTCCCTAACCCTAACCTTAACCTTTTCTCTTCCCTAAACCTAACCTTAACCCTTCCCTAAACCTAACCTTAACCTTTTCCCTTCCCTAAACCTAACCTTAACCTTTTCCCTTCCCTAAACCTAACCTTAACCTTACCCTAACCTTAAAATCCCACCCTACCCCTAACCTTAACACTAAATCTGAAGTAAAACTTTAATCCTGACCCTGAGAAACTAAACCTAAAATCTAAATTTTGATTTGGAGGACTAAGGCTTATCTCTTAGCCTAATCCTGAGCACTAACCCTTAAGACTCTATCCCCTAGACTCAAACTAGAACCCTAAACTTAAAGTTATTAACTTAAGTTTATGTTTGAGTACCCTGAATGGTACCTTTAATCGGATTAAACGCTTTTATTCAGGCCCTAAATTTAAAAATAACCTTAAAAAACAAATTTAAAGACCATATCAGGAGCCCTAAATTTTATTATAAATTGGACTCTTGGCTTAATGGGATGTTTAATGGGAATTGGTGGTGTGCGGAGAGTAAGAGGGGGTGCTTGTGACTTTCATGTGGTAGGCCCGTGCATAACGGGGGACTGGTTGAGCCTAGAAATCCTGGGCCAGCCATTAACCTGGAGGTCTGGGGGTCTTTTTGGACCCTGACCGTAACCCTTACCTAAGCCGCCTGTGCCACCCATGATACGGTTACGGCTCCTCCTTGAGCTCTTTACTTCACCAGTCTCTGATCCTAATAAAAATAAATACTTACCTGTTCTTATTGATGAGAATATGGTAAAAGAGGTAAGGATGAAGTATTCTTATTGATGAGAATGATGGATTTACCTACAGGGGATGATAGTAATTGGATTTATGGGAGTGCAAATTTATATTTATTATCATTTAGGGCAGTTATTTACTCAGAATTTGATAGAGATAGAGGCTGTTGTGCTTGTGAACATAAGTAACTAGTCTTAAAAGGATTATAAAAACAAGATTAAACATCAGAGAGTTGGAAAATACAATACTCACCCATAAACAAAAACAAATATTTACCTGAGCACCTGACCTGAAAAAGAGGAGAATAGACTCACAGAAAAAGGAAATAGAAATAAGAACAAGAAACATTTATCTGAAAAAGAGGAGAATAAACTCACAGAAAAAGATAAGAGAAAGAAAAAGAACAAATAATATTTACTTACCTGAAAGAGAGAAGAAATAAGAACAAATAATATTTACTTACCTACAAGAGGAAAACAAATAAAAAAACAGAAGAATAATAAAGTGAGGGGAACATTCTTATCGAAGAGAATAGTTCATAAAGTATTCAACTATTAAGACCCAGTTTAAGAATCGCTCCTTCCTCCCACATTAGTGGAGAGGTCGCTTGTAATTGGTCTAACGGACCAGGGGGCGGAGCCTCAACCAAGTTTATAAAGGGCTACACAGCCAAAGCTTGTTGAGAGCTCAATGCGAAAGGCAACTTAGCTGGGCAGGTCGAATTACCTCACAATGCAAGTCTAAAAGCCTGATGAAGGATTATAAAAGCCGAAACGTTGCAACTTTGGACTTGCTAAGATAAAAGAAATGCATTTAAAAAGAAACAGTGGGGAATTTAAGCTAATGTGAGTAACTGCTAACCTATCCTTACCTGGGAGGATATGGTCAATTTTTTGAAACACCGGGAATGTCTTTTTAGACATTTCCAACTTAACTTGATTTAAAGTGGAGGCACGAGAGCCCTGATTTTGGGACCGAGCACTTGAATTTACTCCAACACTGAGCTAATCTTTTTTCCTGAGGCTAGCATTAGCTTATAGCTTAACCACAAGCCTCACAACTTTAAGCCTAACCCTTTACCTTTACCCTAAACCTAACCTTAACCTTTTCCTTTCCCTAAACCTAACCTTAACCCTTCCCTAACCCTAACCTTAACCTTTTCTCTTCCCTAAACCTAACCTTAACCCTTCCCTAAACCTAACCTTAACCTTTTCCCTTCCCTAAACCTAACCTTAACCTTTTCCCTTCCCTAAACCTAACCTTAACCTTACCCTAACCTTAAAATCCCACCCTACCCCTAACCTTAACACTAAATCTGAAGTAAAACTTTAATCCTGACCCTGAGAAACTAAACCTAAAATCTAAATTTTGATTTGGAGGACTAAGGCTTATCTCTTAGCCTAATCCTGAGCACTAACCCTTAAGACTCTATCCCCTAGACTCAAACTAGAACCCTAAACTTAAAGTTATTAACTTAAGTTTATGTTTGAGTACCCTGAATGGTACCTTTAATCGGATTAAACGCTTTTATTCAGGCCCTAAATTTAAAAATAACCTTAAAAAACAAATTTAAAGACCATATCAGGAGCCCTAAATTTTATTATAAATTGGACTCTTGGCTTAATGGGATGTTTAATGGGAATTGGTGGTGTGCGGAGAGTAAGAGGGGGTGCTTGTGACTTTCATGTGGTAGGCCCGTGCATAACGGGGGACTGGTTGAGCCTAGAAATCCTGGGCCAGCCATTAACCTGGAGGTCTGGGGGTCTTTTTGGACCCTGACCGTAACCCTTACCTAAGCCGCCTGTGCCACCCATGATACGGTTACGGCTCCTCCTTGAGCTCTTTACTTCACCAGTCTCTGATCCTAATAAAAATAAATACTTACCTGTTCTTATTGATGAGAATATGGTAAAAGAGGTAAGGATGAAGTATTCTTATTGATGAGAATGATGGATTTACCTACAGGGGATGATAGTAATTGGATTTATGGGAGTGCAAATTTATATTTATTATCATTTAGGGCAGTTATTTACTCAGAATTTGATAGAGATAGAGGCTGTTGTGCTTGTGAACATAAGTAACTAGTCTTAAAAGGATTATAAAAACAAGATTAAACATCAGAGAGTTGGAAAATACAATACTCACCCATAAACAAAAACAAATATTTACCTGAGCACCTGACCTGAAAAAGAGGAGAATAGACTCACAGAAAAAGGAAATAGAAATAAGAACAAGAAACATTTATCTGAAAAAGAGGAGAATAAACTCACAGAAAAAGATAAGAGAAAGAAAAAGAACAAATAATATTTACTTACCTGAAAGAGAGAAGAAATAAGAACAAATAATATTTACTTACCTACAAGAGGAAAACAAATAAAAAAACAGAAGAATAATAAAGTGAGGGGAACATTCTTATCGAAGAGAATAGTTCATAAAGTATTCAACTATTAAGACCCAGTTTAAGAATCGCTCCTTCCTCCCACATTAGTGGAGAGGTCGCTTGTAATTGGTCTAACGGACCAGGGGGCGGAGCCTCAACCAAGTTTATAAAGGGCTACACAGCCAAAGCTTGTTGAGAGCTCAATGCGAAAGGCAACTTAGCTGGGCAGGTCGAATTACCTCACAATGCAAGTCTAAAAGCCTGATGAAGGATTATAAAAGCCGAAACGTTGCAACTTTGGACTTGCTAAGATAAAAGAAATGCATTTAAAAAGAAACAGTGGGGAATTTAAGCTAATGTGAGTAACTGCTAACCTATCCTTACCTGGGAGGATATGGTCAATTTTTTGAAACACCGGGAATGTCTTTTTAGACATTTCCAACTTAACTTGATTTAAAGTGGAGGCACGAGAGCCCTGATTTTGGGACCGAGCACTTGAATTTACTCCAACACTGAGCTAATCTTTTTTCCTGAGGCTAGCATTAGCTTATAGCTTAACCACAAGCCTCACAACTTTAAGCCTAACCCTTTACCTTTACCCTAAACCTAACCTTAACCTTTTCCTTTCCCTAAACCTAACCTTAACCCTTCCCTAACCCTAACCTTAACCTTTTCTCTTCCCTAAACCTAACCTTAACCCTTCCCTAAACCTAACCTTAACCTTTTCCCTTCCCTAAACCTAACCTTAACCTTTTCCCTTCCCTAAACCTAACCTTAACCTTACCCTAACCTTAAAATCCCACCCTACCCCTAACCTTAACACTAAATCTGAAGTAAAACTTTAATCCTGACCCTGAGAAACTAAACCTAAAATCTAAATTTTGATTTGGAGGACTAAGGCTTATCTCTTAGCCTAATCCTGAGCACTAACCCTTAAGACTCTATCCCCTAGACTCAAACTAGAACCCTAAACTTAAAGTTATTAACTTAAGTTTATGTTTGAGTACCCTGAATGGTACCTTTAATCGGATTAAACGCTTTTATTCAGGCCCTAAATTTAAAAATAACCTTAAAAAACAAATTTAAAGACCATATCAGGAGCCCTAAATTTTATTATAAATTGGACTCTTGGCTTAATGGGATGTTTAATGGGAATTGGTGGTGTGCGGAGAGTAAGAGGGGGTGCTTGTGACTTTCATGTGGTAGGCCCGTGCATAACGGGGGACTGGTTGAGCCTAGAAATCCTGGGCCAGCCATTAACCTGGAGGTCTGGGGGTCTTTTTGGACCCTGACCGTAACCCTTACCTAAGCCGCCTGTGCCACCCATGATACGGT
Source organism: Hoplias malabaricus (assembly GCF_029633855.1). Lineage (NCBI taxonomy): Eukaryota > Metazoa > Chordata > Actinopteri > Characiformes > Erythrinidae > Hoplias > Hoplias malabaricus. Next base: position 231,714 of record NC_089806.1, read on the forward strand.
TACGGCTCCTCCTTGAGCTCTTTACTTCACCAGTCTCTGATCCTAATAAAAATAAATACTTACCTGTTCTTATTGATGAGAATATGGTAAAAGAGGTAAGGATGAAGTATTCTTATTGATGAGAATGATGGATTTACCTACAGGGGATGATAGTAATTGGATTTATGGGAGTGCAAATTTATATTTATTATCATTTAGGGCAGTTATTTACTCAGAATTTGATAGAGATAGAGGCTGTTGTGCTTGTGAACATAAGTAACTAGTCTTAAAAGGATTATAAAAACAAGATTAAACATCAGAGAGTTGGAAAATACAATACTCACCCATAAACAAAAACAAATATTTACCTGAGCACCTGACCTGAAAAAGAGGAGAATAGACTCACAGAAAAAGGAAATAGAAATAAGAACAAGAAACATTTATCTGAAAAAGAGGAGAATAAACTCACAGAAAAAGATAAGAGAAAGAAAAAGAACAAATAATATTTACTTACCTGAAAGAGAGAAGAAATAAGAACAAATAATATTTACTTACCTACAAGAGGAAAACAAATAAAAAAACAGAAGAATAATAAAGTGAGGGGAACATTCTTATCGAAGAGAATAGTTCATAAAGTATTCAACTATTAAGACCCAGTTTAAGAATCGCTCCTTCCTCCCACATTAGTGGAGAGGTCGCTTGTAATTGGTCTAACTGACCAGGGGGCGGAGCCTCAACCAAGTTTATAAAGGGCTACACAGCCAAAGCTTGTTGAGAGCTCAATGCGAAAGGCAACTTAGCTGGGCAGGTCGAATTACCTCACAATGCAAGTCTAAAAGCCTGATGAAGGATTATAAAAGCCGAAACGTTGCAACTTTGGACTTGCTAAGATAAAAGAAATGCATTTAAAAAGAAACAGTGGGGAATTTAAGCTAATGTGAGTAACTGCTAACCTATCCTTACCTGGGAGGATATGGTCAATTTTTTGAAACACCGGGAATGTCTTTTTAGACATTTCCAACTTAACTTGATTTAAAGTGGAGGCACGAGAGCCCTGATTTTGGGACCGAGCACTTGAATTTACTCCAACACTGAGCTAATCTTTTTTCCTGAGGCTAGCATTAGCTTATAGCTTAACCACAAGCCTCACAACTTTAAGCCTAACCCTTTACCTTTACCCTAAACCTAACCTTAACCTTTTCCTTTCCCTAAACCTAACCTTAACCCTTCCCTAACCCTAACCTTAACCTTTTCTCTTCCCTAAACCTAACCTTAACCCTTCCCTAAACCTAACCTTAACCTTTTCCCTTCCCTAAACCTAACCTTAACCTTTTCCCTTCCCTAAACCTAACCTTAACCTTACCCTAACCTTAAAATCCCACCCTACCCCTAACCTTAACACTAAATCTGAAGTAAAACTTTAATCCTGACCCTGAGAAACTAAACCTAAAATCTAAATTTTGATTTGGAGGACTAAGGCTTATCTCTTAGCCTAATCCTGAGCACTAACCCTTAAGACTCTATCCCCTAGACTCAAACTAGAACCCTAAACTTAAAGTTATTAACTTAAGTTTATGTTTGAGTACCCTGAATGGTACCTTTAATCGGATTAAACGCTTTTATTCAGGCCCTAAATTTAAAAATAACCTTAAAAAACAAATTTAAAGACCATATCAGGAGCCCTAAATTTTATTATAAATTGGACTCTTGGCTTAATGGGATGTTTAATGGGAATTGGTGGTGTGCGGAGAGTAAGAGGGGGTGCTTGTGACTTTCATGTGGTAGGCCCGTGCATAACGGGGGACTGGTTGAGCCTAGAAATCCTGGGCCAGCCATTAACCTGGAGGTCTGGGGGTCTTTTTGGACCCTGACCGTAACCCTTACCTAAGCCGCCTGTGCCACCCATGATACGGTTACGGCTCCTCCTTGAGCTCTTTACTTCACCAGTCTCTGATCCTAATAAAAATAAATACTTACCTGTTCTTATTGATGAGAATATGGTAAAAGAGGTAAGGATGAAGTATTCTTATTGATGAGAATGATGGATTTACCTACAGGGGATGATAGTAATTGGATTTATGGGAGTGCAAATTTATATTTATTATCATTTAGGGCAGTTATTTACTCAGAATTTGATAGAGATAGAGGCTGTTGTGCTTGTGAACATAAGTAACTAGTCTTAAAAGGATTATAAAAACAAGATTAAACATCAGAGAGTTGGAAAATACAATACTCACCCATAAACAAAAACAAATATTTACCTGAGCACCTGACCTGAAAAAGAGGAGAATAGACTCACAGAAAAAGGAAATAGAAATAAGAACAAGAAACATTTATCTGAAAAAGAGGAGAATAAACTCACAGAAAAAGATAAGAGAAAGAAAAAGAACAAATAATATTTACTTACCTGAAAGAGAGAAGAAATAAGAACAAATAATATTTACTTACCTACAAGAGGAAAACAAATAAAAAAACAGAAGAATAATAAAGTGAGGGGAACATTCTTATCGAAGAGAATAGTTCATAAAGTATTCAACTATTAAGACCCAGTTTAAGAATCGCTCCTTCCTCCCACATTAGTGGAGAGGTCGCTTGTAATTGGTCTAACGGACCAGGGGGCGGAGCCTCAACCAAGTTTATAAAGGGCTACACAGCCAAAGCTTGTTGAGAGCTCAATGCGAAAGGCAACTTAGCTGGGCAGGTCGAATTACCTCACAATGCAAGTCTAAAAGCCTGATGAAGGATTATAAAAGCCGAAACGTTGCAACTTTGGACTTGCTAAGATAAAAGAAATGCATTTAAAAAGAAACAGTGGGGAATTTAAGCTAATGTGAGTAACTGCTAACCTATCCTTACCTGGGAGGATATGGTCAATTTTTTGAAACACCGGGAATGTCTTTTTAGACATTTCCAACTTAACTTGATTTAAAGTGGAGGCACGAGAGCCCTGATTTTGGGACCGAGCACTTGAATTTACTCCAACACTGAGCTAATCTTTTTTCCTGAGGCTAGCATTAGCTTATAGCTTAACCACAAGCCTCACAACTTTAAGCCTAACCCTTTACCTTTACCCTAAACCTAACCTTAACCTTTTCCTTTCCCTAAACCTAACCTTAACCCTTCCCTAACCCTAACCTTAACCTTTTCTCTTCCCTAAACCTAACCTTAACCCTTCCCTAAACCTAACCTTAACCTTTTCCCTTCCCTAAACCTAACCTTAACCTTTTCCCTTCCCTAAACCTAACCTTAACCTTACCCTAACCTTAAAATCCCACCCTACCCCTAACCTTAACACTAAATCTGAAGTAAAACTTTAATCCTGACCCTGAGAAACTAAACCTAAAATCTAAATTTTGATTTGGAGGACTAAGGCTTATCTCTTAGCCTAATCCTGAGCACTAACCCTTAAGACTCTATCCCCTAGACTCAAACTAGAACCCTAAACTTAAAGTTATTAACTTAAGTTTATGTTTGAGTACCCTGAATGGTACCTTTAATCGGATTAAACGCTTTTATTCAGGCCCTAAATTTAAAAATAACCTTAAAAAACAAATTTAAAGACCATATCAGGAGCCCTAAATTTTATTATAAATTGGACTCTTGGCTTAATGGGATGTTTAATGGGAATTGGTGGTGTGCGGAGAGTAAGAGGGGGTGCTTGTGACTTTCATGTGGTAGGCCCGTGCATAACGGGGGACTGGTTGAGCCTAGAAATCCTGGGCCAGCCATTAACCTGGAGGTCTGGGGGTCTTTTTGGACCCTGACCGTAACCCTTACCTAAGCCGCCTGTGCCACCCATGATACGGTTACGGCTCCTCCTTGAGCTCTTTACTTCACCAGTCTCTGATCCTAATAAAAATAAATACTTACCTGTTCTTATTGATGAGAATATGGTAAAAGAGGTAAGGATGAAGTATTCTTATTGATGAGAATGATGGATTTACCTACAGGGGATGATAGTAATTGGATTTATGGGAGTGCAAATTTATATTTATTATCATTTAGGGCAGTTATTTACTCAGAATTTGATAGAGATAGAGGCTGTTGTGCTTGTGAACATAAGTAACTAGTCTTAAAAGGATTATAAAAACAAGATTAAACATCAGAGAGTTGGAAAATACAATACTCACCCATAAACAAAAACAAATATTTACCTGAGCACCTGACCTGAAAAAGAGGAGAATAGACTCACAGAAAAAGGAAATAGAAATAAGAACAAGAAACATTTATCTGAAAAAGAGGAGAATAAACTCACAGAAAAAGATAAGAGAAAGAAAAAGAACAAATAATATTTACTTACCTGAAAGAGAGAAGAAATAAGAACAAATAATATTTACTTACCTACAAGAGGAAAACAAATAAAAAAACAGAAGAATAATAAAGTGAGGGGAACATTCTTATCGAAGAGAATAGTTCATAAAGTATTCAACTATTAAGACCCAGTTTAAGAATCGCTCCTTCCTCCCACATTAGTGGAGAGGTCGCTTGTAATTGGTCTAACGGACCAGGGGGCGGAGCCTCAACCAAGTTTATAAAGGGCTACACAGCCAAAGCTTGTTGAGAGCTCAATGCGAAAGGCAACTTAGCTGGGCAGGTCGAATTACCTCACAATGCAAGTCTAAAAGCCTGATGAAGGATTATAAAAGCCGAAACGTTGCAACTTTGGACTTGCTAAGATAAAAGAAATGCATTTAAAAAGAAACAGTGGGGAATTTAAGCTAATGTGAGTAACTGCTAACCTATCCTTACCTGGGAGGATATGGTCAATTTTTTGAAACACCGGGAATGTCTTTTTAGACATTTCCAACTTAACTTGATTTAAAGTGGAGGCACGAGAGCCCTGATTTTGGGACCGAGCACTTGAATTTACTCCAACACTGAGCTAATCTTTTTTCCTGAGGCTAGCATTAGCTTATAGCTTAACCACAAGCCTCACAACTTTAAGCCTAACCCTTTACCTTTACCCTAAACCTAACCTTAACCTTTTCCTTTCCCTAAACCTAACCTTAACCCTTCCCTAACCCTAACCTTAACCTTTTCTCTTCCCTAAACCTAACCTTAACCCTTCCCTAAACCTAACCTTAACCTTTTCCCTTCCCTAAACCTAACCTTAACCTTTTCCCTTCCCTAAACCTAACCTTAACCTTACCCTAACCTTAAAATCCCACCCTACCCCTAACCTTAACACTAAATCTGAAGTAAAACTTTAATCCTGACCCTGAGAAACTAAACCTAAAATCTAAATTTTGATTTGGAGGACTAAGGCTTATCTCTTAGCCTAATCCTGAGCACTAACCCTTAAGACTCTATCCCCTAGACTCAAACTAGAACCCTAAACTTAAAGTTATTAACTTAAGTTTATGTTTGAGTACCCTGAATGGTACCTTTAATCGGATTAAACGCTTTTATTCAGGCCCTAAATTTAAAAATAACCTTAAAAAACAAATTTAAAGACCATATCAGGAGCCCTAAATTTTATTATAAATTGGACTCTTGGCTTAATGGGATGTTTAATGGGAATTGGTGGTGTGCGGAGAGTAAGAGGGGGTGCTTGTGACTTTCATGTGGTAGGCCCGTGCATAACGGGGGACTGGTTGAGCCTAGAAATCCTGGGCCAGCCATTAACCTGGAGGTCTGGGGGTCTTTTTGGACCCTGACCGTAACCCTTACCTAAGCCGCCTGTGCCACCCATGATACGGTTACGGCTCCTCCTTGAGCTCTTTACTTCACCAGTCTCTGATCCTAATAAAAATAAATACTTACCTGTTCTTATTGATGAGAATATGGTAAAAGAGGTAAGGATGAAGTATTCTTATTGATGAGAATGATGGATTTACCTACAGGGGATGATAGTAATTGGATTTATGGGAGTGCAAATTTATATTTATTATCATTTAGGGCAGTTATTTACTCAGAATTTGATAGAGATAGAGGCTGTTGTGCTTGTGAACATAAGTAACTAGTCTTAAAAGGATTATAAAAACAAGATTAAACATCAGAGAGTTGGAAAATACAATACTCACCCATAAACAAAAACAAATATTTACCTGAGCACCTGACCTGAAAAAGAGGAGAATAGACTCACAGAAAAAGGAAATAGAAATAAGAACAAGAAACATTTATCTGAAAAAGAGGAGAATAAACTCACAGAAAAAGATAAGAGAAAGAAAAAGAACAAATAATATTTACTTACCTGAAAGAGAGAAGAAATAAGAACAAATAATATTTACTTACCTACAAGAGGAAAACAAATAAAAAAACAGAAGAATAATAAAGTGAGGGGAACATTCTTATCGAAGAGAATAGTTCATAAAGTATTCAACTATTAAGACCCAGTTTAAGAATCGCTCCTTCCTCCCACATTAGTGGAGAGGTCGCTTGTAATTGGTCTAACGGACCAGGGGGCGGAGCCTCAACCAAGTTTATAAAGGGCTACACAGCCAAAGCTTGTTGAGAGCTCAATGCGAAAGGCAACTTAGCTGGGCAGGTCGAATTACCTCACAATGCAAGTCTAAAAGCCTGATGAAGGATTATAAAAGCCGAAACGTTGCAACTTTGGACTTGCTAAGATAAAAGAAATGCATTTAAAAAGAAACAGTGGGGAATTTAAGCTAATGTGAGTAACTGCTAACCTATCCTTACCTGGGAGGATATGGTCAATTTTTTGAAACACCGGGAATGTCTTTTTAGACATTTCCAACTTAACTTGATTTAAAGTGGAGGCACGAGAGCCCTGATTTTGGGACCGAGCACTTGAATTTACTCCAACACTGAGCTAATCTTTTTTCCTGAGGCTAGCATTAGCTTATAGCTTAACCACAAGCCTCACAACTTTAAGCCTAACCCTTTACCTTTACCCTAAACCTAACCTTAACCTTTTCCTTTCCCTAAACCTAACCTTAACCCTTCCCTAACCCTAACCTTAACCTTTTCTCTTCCCTAAACCTAACCTTAACCCTTCCCTAAACCTAACCTTAACCTTTTCCCTTCCCTAAACCTAACCTTAACCTTTTCCCTTCCCTAAACCTAACCTTAACCTTACCCTAACCTTAAAATCCCACCCTACCCCTAACCTTAACACTAAATCTGAAGTAAAACTTTAATCCTGACCCTGAGAAACTAAACCTAAAATCTAAATTTTGATTTGGAGGACTAAGGCTTATCTCTGAGCCTAATCCTGAGCACTAACCCTTAAGACTCTATCCCCTAGACTCAAACTAGAACCCTAAACTTAAAGTTATTAACTTAAGTTTATGTTTGAGTACCCTGAATGGTACCTTTAATCGGATTAAACGCTTTTATTCAGGCCCTAAATTTAAAAATAACCTTAAAAAACAAATTTAAAGACCATATCAGGAGCCCTAAATTTTATTATAAATTGGACTCTTGGCTTAATGGGATGTTTAATGGGAATTGGTGGTGTGCGGAGAGTAAGAGGGGGTGCTTGTGACTTTCATGTGGTAGGCCCGTGCATAACGGGGGACTGGTTGAGCCTAGAAATCCTGGGCCAGCCATTAACCTGGAGGTCTGGGGGTCTTTTTGGACCCTGACCGTAACCCTTACCTAAGCCGCCTGTGCCACCCATGATACGGTTACGGCTCCTCCTTGAGCTCTTTACTTCACCAGTCTCTGATCCTAATAAAAATAAATACTTACCTGTTCTTATTGATGAGAATATGGTAAAAGAGGTAAGGATGAAGTATTCTTATTGATGAGAATGATGGATTTACCTACAGGGGATGATAGTAATTGGATTTATGGGAGTGCAAATTTATATTTATTATCATTTAGGGCAGTTATTTACTCAGAATTTGATAGAGATAGAGGCTGTTGTGCTTGTGAACATAAGTAACTAGTCTTAAAAGGATTATAAAAACAAGATTAAACATCAGAGAGTTGGAAAATACAATACTCACCCATAAACAAAAACAAATATTTACCTGAGCACCTGACCTGAAAAAGAGGAGAATAGACTCACAGAAAAAGGAAATAGAAATAAGAACAAGAAACATTTATCTGAAAAAGAGGAGAATAAACTCACAGAAAAAGATAAGAGAAAGAAAAAGAACAAATAATATTTACTTACCTGAAAGAGAGAAGAAATAAGAACAAATAATATTTACTTACCTACAAGAGGAAAACAAATAAAAAAACAGAAGAATAATAAAGTGAGGGGAACATTCTTATCGAAGAGAATAGTTCATAAAGTATTCAACTATTAAGACCCAGTTTAAGAATCGCTCCTTCCTCCCACATTAGTGGAGAGGTCGCTTGTAATTGGTCTAACGGACCAGGGGGCGGAGCCTCAACCAAGTTTATAAAGGGCTACACAGCCAAAGCTTGTTGAGAGCTCAATGCGAAAGGCAACTTAGCTGGGCAGGTCGAATTACCTCACAATGCAAGTCTAAAAGCCTGATGAAGGATTATAAAAGCCGAAACGTTGCAACTTTGGACTTGCTAAGATAAAAGAAATGCATTTAAAAAGAAACAGTGGGGAATTTAAGCTAATGTGAGTAACTGCTAACCTATCCTTACCTGGGAGGATATGGTCAATTTTTTGAAACACCGGGAATGTCTTTTTAGACATTTCCAACTTAACTTGATTTAAAGTGGAGGCACGAGAGCCCTGATTTTGGGACCGAGCACTTGAATTTACTCCAACACTGAGCTAATCTTTTTTCCTGAGGCTAGCATTAGCTTATAGCTTAACCACAAGCCTCACAACTTTAAGCCTAACCCTTTACCTTTACCCTAAACCTAACCTTAACCTTTTCCTTTCCCTAAACCTAACCTTAACCCTTCCCTAACCCTAACCTTAACCTTTTCTCTTCCCTAAACCTAACCTTAACCCTTCCCTAAACCTAACCTTAACCTTTTCCCTTCCCTAAACCTAACCTTAACCTTTTCCCTTCCCTAAACCTAACCTTAACCTTACCCTAACCTTAAAATCCCACCCTACCCCTAACCTTAACACTAAATCTGAAGTAAAACTTTAATCCTGACCCTGAGAAACTAAACCTAAAATCTAAATTTTGATTTGGAGGACTAAGGCTTATCTCTTAGCCTAATCCTGAGCACTAACCCTTAAGACTCTATCCCCTAGACTCAAACTAGAACCCTAAACTTAAAGTTATTAACTTAAGTTTATGTTTGAGTACCCTGAATGGTACCTTTAATCGGATTAAACGCTTTTATTCAGGCCCTAAATTTAAAAATAACCTTAAAAAACAAATTTAAAGACCATATCAGGAGCCCTAAATTTTATTATAAATTGGACTCTTGGCTTAATGGGATGTTTAATGGGAATTGGTGGTGTGCGGAGAGTAAGAGGGGGTGCTTGTGACTTTCATGTGGTAGGCCCGTGCATAACGGGGGACTGGTTGAGCCTAGAAATCCTGGGCCAGCCATTAACCTGGAGGTCTGGGGGTCTTTTTGGACCCTGACCGTAACCCTTACCTAAGCCGCCTGTGCCACCCATGATACGGTTACGGCTCCTCCTTGAGCTCTTTACTTCACCAGTCTCTGATCCTAATAAAAATAAATACTTACCTGTTCTTATTGATGAGAATATGGTAAAAGAGGTAAGGATGAAGTATTCTTATTGATGAGAATGATGGATTTACCTACAGGGGATGATAGTAATTGGATTTATGGGAGTGCAAATTTATATTTATTATCATTTAGGGCAGTTATTTACTCAGAATTTGATAGAGATAGAGGCTGTTGTGCTTGTGAACATAAGTAACTAGTCTTAAAAGGATTATAAAAACAAGATTAAACATCAGAAAGTTGGAAAATACAATACTCACCCATAAACAAAAACAAATATTTACCTGAGCACCTGACCTGAAAAAGAGGAGAATAGACTCACAGAAAAAGGAAATAGAAATAAGAACAAGAAACATTTATCTGAAAAAGAGGAGAATAAACTCACAGAAAAAGATAAGAGAAAGAAAAAGAACAAATAATATTTACTTACCTGAAAGAGAGAAGAAATAAGAACAAATAATATTTACTTACCTACAAGAGGAAAACAAATAAAAAAACAGAAGAATAATAAAGTGAGGGGAACATTCTTATCGAAGAGAATAGTTCATAAAGTATTCAACTATTAAGACCCAGTTTAAGAATCGCTCCTTCCTCCCACATTAGTGGAGAGGTCGCTTGTAATTGGTCTAACTGACCAGGGGGCGGAGCCTCAACCAAGTTTATAAAGGGCTACACAGCCAAAGCTTGTTGAGAGCTCAATGCGAAAGGCAACTTAGCTGGGCAGGTCGAATTACCTCACAATGCAAGTCTAAAAGCCTGATGAAGGATTATAAAAGCCGAAACGTTGCAACTTTGGACTTGCTAAGATAAAAGAAATGCATTTAAAAAGAAACAGTGGGGAATTTAAGCTAATGTGAGTAACTGCTAACCTATCCTTACCTGGGAGGATATGGTCAATTTTTTGAAACACCGGGAATGTCTTTTTAGACATTTCCAACTTAACTTGATTTAAAGTGGAGGCACGAGAGCCCTGATTTTGGGACCGAGCACTTGAATTTACTCCAACACTGAGCTAATCTTTTTTCCTGAGGCTAGCATTAGCTTATAGCTTAACCACAAGCCTCACAACTTTAAGCCTAACCCTTTACCTTTACCCTAAACCTAACCTTAACCTTTTCCTTTCCCTAAACCTAACCTTAACCCTTCCCTAACCCTAACCTTAACCTTTTCTCTTCCCTAAACCTAACCTTAACCCTTCCCTAAACCTAACCTTAACCTTTTCCCTTCCCTAAACCTAACCTTAACCTTTTCCCTTCCCTAAACCTAACCTTAACCTTACCCTAACCTTAAAATCCCACCCTACCCCTAACCTTAACACTAAATCTGAAGTAAAACTTTAATCCTGACCCTGAGAAACTAAACCTAAAATCTAAATTTTGATTTGGAGGACTAAGGCTTATCTCTTAGCCTAATCCTGAGCACTAACCCTTAAGACTCTATCCCCTAGACTCAAACTAGAACCCTAAACTTAAAGTTATTAACTTAAGTTTATGTTTGAGTACCCTGAATGGTACCTTTAATCGGATTAAACGCTTTTATTCAGGCCCTAAATTTAAAAATAACCTTAAAAAACAAATTTAAAGACCATATCAGGAGCCCTAAATTTTATTATAAATTGGACTCTTGGCTTAATGGGATGTTTAATGGGAATTGGTGGTGTGCGGAGAGTAAGAGGGGGTGCTTGTGACTTTCATGTGGTAGGCCCGTGCATAACGGGGGACTGGTTGAGCCTAGAAATCCTGGGCCAGCCATTAACCTGGAGGTCTGGGGGTCTTTTTGGACCCTGACCGTAACCCTTACCTAAGCCGCCTGTGCCACCCATGATACGGTTACGGCTCCTCCTTGAGCTCTTTACTTCACCAGTCTCTGATCCTAATAAAAATAAATACTTACCTGTTCTTATTGATGAGAATATGGTAAAAGAGGTAAGGATGAAGTATTCTTATTGATGAGAATGATGGATTTACCTACAGGGGATGATAGTAATTGGATTTATGGGAGTGCAAATTTATATTTATTATCATTTAGGGCAGTTATTTACTCAGAATTTGATAGAGATAGAGGCTGTTGTGCTTGTGAACATAAGTAACTAGTCTTAAAAGGATTATAAAAACAAGATTAAACATCAGAGAGTTGGAAAATACAATACTCACCCATAAACAAAAACAAATATTTACCTGAGCACCTGACCTGAAAAAGAGGAGAATAGACTCACAGAAAAAGGAAATAGAAATAAGAACAAGAAACATTTATCTGAAAAAGAGGAGAATAAACTCACAGAAAAAGATAAGAGAAAGAAAAAGAACAAATAATATTTACTTACCTGAAAGAGAGAAGAAATAAGAACAAATAATATTTACTTACCTACAAGAGGAAAACAAATAAAAAAACAGAAGAATAATAAAGTGAGGGGAACATTCTTATCGAAGAGAATAGTTCATAAAGTATTCAACTATTAAGACCCAGTTTAAGAATCGCTCCTTCCTCCCACATTAGTGGAGAGGTCGCTTGTAATTGGTCTAACGGACCAGGGGGCGGAGCCTCAACCAAGTTTATAAAGGGCTACACAGCCAAAGCTTGTTGAGAGCTCAATGCGAAAGGCAACTTAGCTGGGCAGGTCGAATTACCTCACAATGCAAGTCTAAAAGCCTGATGAAGGATTATAAAAGCCGAAACGTTGCAACTTTGGACTTGCTAAGATAAAAGAAATGCATTTAAAAAGAAACAGTGGGGAATTTAAGCTAATGTGAGTAACTGCTAACCTATCCTTACCTGGGAGGATATGGTCAATTTTTTGAAACACCGGGAATGTCTTTTTAGACATTTCCAACTTAACTTGATTTAAAGTGGAGGCACGAGAGCCCTGATTTTGGGACCGAGCACTTGAATTTACTCCAACACTGAGCTAATCTTTTTTCCTGAGGCTAGCATTAGCTTATAGCTTAACCACAAGCCTCACAACTTTAAGCCTAACCCTTTACCTTTACCCTAAACCTAACCTTAACCTTTTCCTTTCCCTAAACCTAACCTTAACCCTTCCCTAACCCTAACCTTAACCTTTTCTCTTCCCTAAACCTAACCTTAACCCTTCCCTAAACCTAACCTTAACCTTTTCCCTTCCCTAAACCTAACCTTAACCTTTTCCCTTCCCTAAACCTAACCTTAACCTTACCCTAACCTTAAAATCCCACCCTACCCCTAACCTTAACACTAAATCTGAAGTAAAACTTTAATCCTGACCCTGAGAAACTAAACCTAAAATCTAAATTTTGATTTGGAGGACTAAGGCTTATCTCTTAGCCTAATCCTGAGCACTAACCCTTAAGACTCTATCCCCTAGACTCAAACTAGAACCCTAAACTTAAAGTTATTAACTTAAGTTTATGTTTGAGTACCCTGAATGGTACCTTTAATCGGATTAAACGCTTTTATTCAGGCCCTAAATTTAAAAATAACCTTAAAAAACAAATTTAAAGACCATATCAGGAGCCCTAAATTTTATTATAAATTGGACTCTTGGCTTAATGGGATGTTTAATGGGAATTGGTGGTGTGCGGAGAGTAAGAGGGGGTGCTTGTGACTTTCATGTGGTAGGCCCGTGCATAACGGGGGACTGGTTGAGCCTAGAAATCCTGGGCCAGCCATTAACCTGGAGGTCTGGGGGTCTTTTTGGACCCTGACCGTAACCCTTACCTAAGCCGCCTGTGCCACCCATGATACGGTTACGGCTCCTCCTTGAGCTCTTTACTTCACCAGTCTCTGATCCTAATAAAAATAAATACTTACCTGTTCTTATTGATGAGAATATGGTAAAAGAGGTAAGGATGAAGTATTCTTATTGATGAGAATGATGGATTTACCTACAGGGGATGATAGTAATTGGATTTATGGGAGTGCAAATTTATATTTATTATCATTTAGGGCAGTTATTTACTCAGAATTTGATAGAGATAGAGGCTGTTGTGCTTGTGAACATAAGTAACTAGTCTTAAAAGGATTATAAAAACAAGATTAAACATCAGAGAGTTGGAAAATACAATACTCACCCATAAACAAAAACAAATATTTACCTGAGCACCTGACCTGAAAAAGAGGAGAATAGACTCACAGAAAAAGGAAATAGAAATAAGAACAAGAAACATTTATCTGAAAAAGAGGAGAATAAACTCACAGAAAAAGATAAGAGAAAGAAAAAGAACAAATAATATTTACTTACCTGAAAGAGAGAAGAAATAAGAACAAATAATATTTACTTACCTACAAGAGGAAAACAAATAAAAAAACAGAAGAATAATAAAGTGAGGGGAACATTCTTATCGAAGAGAATAGTTCATAAAGTATTCAACTATTAAGACCCAGTTTAAGAATCGCTCCTTCCTCCCACATTAGTGGAGAGGTCGCTTGTAATTGGTCTAACTGACCAGGGGGCGGAGCCTCAACCAAGTTTATAAAGGGCTACACAGCCAAAGCTTGTTGAGAGCTCAATGCGAAAGGCAACTTAGCTGGGCAGGTCGAATTACCTCACAATGCAAGTCTAAAAGCCTGATGAAGGATTATAAAAGCCGAAACGTTGCAACTTTGGACTTGCTAAGATAAAAGAAATGCATTTAAAAAGAAACAGTGGGGAATTTAAGCTAATGTGAGTAACTGCTAACCTATCCTTACCTGGGAGGATATGGTCAATTTTTTGAAACACCGGGAATGTCTTTTTAGACATTTCCAACTTAACTTGATTTAAAGTGGAGGCACGAGAGCCCTGATTTTGGGACCGAGCACTTGAATTTACTCCAACACTGAGCTAATCTTTTTTCCTGAGGCTAGCATTAGCTTATAGCTTAACCACAAGCCTCACAACTTTAAGCCTAACCCTTTACCTTTACCCTAAACCTAACCTTAACCTTTTCCTTTCCCTAAACCTAACCTTAACCCTTCCCTAACCCTAACCTTAACCTTTTCTCTTCCCTAAACCTAACCTTAACCCTTCCCTAAACCTAACCTTAACCTTTTCCCTTCCCTAAACCTAACCTTAACCTTTTCCCTTCCCTAAACCTAACCTTAACCTTACCCTAACCTTAAAATCCCACCCTACCCCTAACCTTAACACTAAATCTGAAGTAAAACTTTAATCCTGACCCTGAGAAACTAAACCTAAAATCTAAATTTTGATTTGGAGGACTAAGGCTTATCTCTTAGCCTAATCCTGAGCACTAACCCTTAAGACTCTATCCCCTAGACTCAAACTAGAACCCTAAACTTAAAGTTATTAACTTAAGTTTATGTTTGAGTACCCTGAATGGTACCTTTAATCGGATTAAACGCTTTTATTCAGGCCCTAAATTTAAAAATAACCTTAAAAAACAAATTTAAAGACCATATCAGGAGCCCTAAATTTTATTATAAATTGGACTCTTGGCTTAATGGGATGTTTAATGGGAATTGGTGGTGTGCGGAGAGTAAGAGGGGGTGCTTGTGACTTTCATGTGGTAGGCCCGTGCATAACGGGGGACTGGTTGAGCCTAGAAATCCTGGGCCAGCCATTAACCTGGAGGTCTGGGGGTCTTTTTGGACCCTGACCGTAACCCTTACCTAAGCCGCCTGTGCCACCCATGATACGGTTACGGCTCCTCCTTGAGCTCTTTACTTCACCAGTCTCTGATCCTAATAAAAATAAATACTTACCTGTTCTTATTGATGAGAATATGGTAAAAGAGGTAAGGATGAAGTATTCTTATTGATGAGAATGATGGATTTACCTACAGGGGATGATAGTAATTGGATTTATGGGAGTGCAAATTTATATTTATTATCATTTAGGGCAGTTATTTACTCAGAATTTGATAGAGATAGAGGCTGTTGTGCTTGTGAACATAAGTAACTAGTCTTAAAAGGATTATAAAAACAAGATTAAACATCAGAGAGTTGGAAAATACAATACTCACCCATAAACAAAAACAAATATTTACCTGAGCACCTGACCTGAAAAAGAGGAGAATAGACTCACAGAAAAAGGAAATAGAAATAAGAACAAGAAACATTTATCTGAAAAAGAGGAGAATAAACTCACAGAAAAAGATAAGAGAAAGAAAAAGAACAAATAATATTTACTTACCTGAAAGAGAGAAGAAATAAGAACAAATAATATTTACTTACCTACAAGAGGAAAACAAATAAAAAAACAGAAGAATAATAAAGTGAGGGGAACATTCTTATCGAAGAGAATAGTTCATAAAGTATTCAACTATTAAGACCCAGTTTAAGAATCGCTCCTTCCTCCCACATTAGTGGAGAGGTCGCTTGTAATTGGTCTAACGGACCAGGGGGCGGAGCCTCAACCAAGTTTATAAAGGGCTACACAGCCAAAGCTTGTTGAGAGCTCAATGCGAAAGGCAACTTAGCTGGGCAGGTCGAATTACCTCACAATGCAAGTCTAAAAGCCTGATGAAGGATTATAAAAGCCGAAACGTTGCAACTTTGGACTTGCTAAGATAAAAGAAATGCATTTAAAAAGAAACAGTGGGGAATTTAAGCTAATGTGAGTAACTGCTAACCTATCCTTACCTGGGAGGATATGGTCAATTTTTTGAAACACCGGGAATGTCTTTTTAGACATTTCCAACTTAACTTGATTTAAAGTGGAGGCACGAGAGCCCTGATTTTGGGACCGAGCACTTGAATTTACTCCAACACTGAGCTAATCTTTTTTCCTGAGGCTAGCATTAGCTTATAGCTTAACCACAAGCCTCACAACTTTAAGCCTAACCCTTTACCTTTACCCTAAACCTAACCTTAACCTTTTCCTTTCCCTAAACCTAACCTTAACCCTTCCCTAACCCTAACCTTAACCTTTTCTCTTCCCTAAACCTAACCTTAACCCTTCCCTAAACCTAACCTTAACCTTTTCCCTTCCCTAAACCTAACCTTAACCTTTTCCCTTCCCTAAACCTAACCTTAACCTTACCCTAACCTTAAAATCCCACCCTACCCCTAACCTTAACACTAAATCTGAAGTAAAACTTTAATCCTGACCCTGAGAAACTAAACCTAAAATCTAAATTTTGATTTGGAGGACTAAGGCTTATCTCTTAGCCTAATCCTGAGCACTAACCCTTAAGACTCTATCCCCTAGACTCAAACTAGAACCCTAAACTTAAAGTTATTAACTTAAGTTTATGTTTGAGTACCCTGAATGGTACCTTTAATCGGATTAAACGCTTTTATTCAGGCCCTAAATTTAAAAATAACCTTAAAAAACAAATTTAAAGACCATATCAGGAGCCCTACATTTTATTATAAATTGGACTCTTGGCTTAATGGGATGTTTAATGGGAATTGGTGGTGTGCGGAGAGTAAGAGGGGGTGCTTGTGACTTTCATGTGGTAGGCCCGTGCATAACGGGGGACTGGTTGAGCCTAGAAATCCTGGGCCAGCCATTAACCTGGAGGTCTGGGGGTCTTTTTGGACCCTGACCGTAACCCTTACCTAAGCCGCCTGTGCCACCCATGATACGGTTACGGCTCCTCCTTGAGCTCTTTACTTCACCAGTCTCTGATCCTAATAAAAATAAATACTTACCTGTTCTTATTGATGAGAATATGGTAAAAGAGGTAAGGATGAAGTATTCTTATTGATGAGAATGATGGATTTACCTACAGGGGATGATAGTAATTGGATTTATGGGAGTGCAAATTTATATTTATTATCATTTAGGGCAGTTATTTACTCAGAATTTGATAGAGATAGAGGCTGTTGTGCTTGTGAACATAAGTAACTAGTCTTAAAAGGATTATAAAAACAAGATTAAACATCAGAGAGTTGGAAAATACAATACTCACCCATAAACAAAAACAAATATTTACCTGAGCACCTGACCTGAAAAAGAGGAGAATAGACTCACAGAAAAAGGAAATAGAAATAAGAACAAGAAACATTTATCTGAAAAAGAGGAGAATAAACTCACAGAAAAAGATAAGAGAAAGAAAAAGAACAAATAATATTTACTTACCTGAAAGAGAGAAGAAATAAGAACAAATAATATTTACTTACCTACAAGAGGAAAACAAATAAAAAAACAGAAGAATAATAAAGTGAGGGGAACATTCTTATCGAAGAGAATAGTTCATAAAGTATTCAACTATTAAGACCCAGTTTAAGAATCGCTCCTTCCTCCCACATTAGTGGAGAGGTCGCTTGTAATTGGTCTAACGGACCAGGGGGCGGAGCCTCAACCAAGTTTATAAAGGGCTACACAGCCAAAGCTTGTTGAGAGCTCAATGCGAAAGGCAACTTAGCTGGGCAGGTCGAATTACCTCACAATGCAAGTCTAAAAGCCTGATGAAGGATTATAAAAGCCGAAACGTTGCAACTTTGGACTTGCTAAGATAAAAGAAATGCATTTAAAAAGAAACAGTGGGGAATTTAAGCTAATGTGAGTAACTGCTAACCTATCCTTACCTGGGAGGATATGGTCAATTTTTTGAAACACCGGGAATGTCTTTTTAGACATTTCCAACTTAACTTGATTTAAAGTGGAGGCACGAGAGCCCTGATTTTGGGACCGAGCACTTGAATTTACTCCAACACTGAGCTAATCTTTTTTCCTGAGGCTAGCATTAGCTTATAGCTTAACCACAAGCCTCACAACTTTAAGCCTAACCCTTTACCTTTACCCTAAACCTAACCTTAACCTTTTCCTTTCCCTAAACCTAACCTTAACCCTTCCCTAACCCTAACCTTAACCTTTTCTCTTCCCTAAACCTAACCTTAACCCTTCCCTAAACCTAACCTTAACCTTTTCCCTTCCCTAAACCTAACCTTAACCTTTTCCCTTCCCTAAACCTAACCTTAACCTTACCCTAACCTTAAAATCCCACCCTACCCCTAACCTTAACACTAAATCTGAAGTAAAACTTTAATCCTGACCCTGAGAAACTAAACCTAAAATCTAAATTTTGATTTGGAGGACTAAGGCTTATCTCTTAGCCTAATCCTGAGCACTAACCCTTAAGACTCTATCCCCTAGACTCAAACTAGAACCCTAAACTTAAAGTTATTAACTTAAGTTTATGTTTGAGTACCCTGAATGGTACCTTTAATCGGATTAAACGCTTTTATTCAGGCCCTAAATTTAAAAATAACCTTAAAAAACAAATTTAAAGACCATATCAGGAGCCCTAAATTTTATTATAAATTGGACTCTTGGCTTAATGGGATGTTTAATGGGAATTGGTGGTGTGCGGAGAGTAAGAGGGGGTGCTTGTGACTTTCATGTGGTAGGCCCGTGCATAACGGGGGACTGGTTGAGCCTAGAAATCCTGGGCCAGCCATTAACCTGGAGGTCTGGGGGTCTTTTTGGACCCTGACCGTAACCCTTACCTAAGCCGCCTGTGCCACCCATGATACGGTTACGGCTCCTCCTTGAGCTCTTTACTTCACCAGTCTCTGATCCTAATAAAAATAAATACTTACCTGTTCTTATTGATGAGAATATGGTAAAAGAGGTAAGGATGAAGTATTCTTATTGATGAGAATGATGGATTTACCTACAGGGGATGATAGTAATTGGATTTATGGGAGTGCAAATTTATATTTATTATCATTTAGGGCAGTTATTTACTCAGAATTTGATAGAGATAGAGGCTGTTGTGCTTGTGAACATAAGTAACTAGTCTTAAAAGGATTATAAAAACAAGATTAAACATCAGAGAGTTGGAAAATACAATACTCACCCATAAACAAAAACAAATATTTACCTGAGCACCTGACCTGAAAAAGAGGAGAATAGACTCACAGAAAAAGGAAATAGAAATAAGAACAAGAAACATTTATCTGAAAAAGAGGAGAATAAACTCACAGAAAAAGATAAGAGAAAGAAAAAGAACAAATAATATTTACTTACCTGAAAGAGAGAAGAAATAAGAACAAATAATATTTACTTACCTACAAGAGGAAAACAAATAAAAAAACAGAAGAATAATAAAGTGAGGGGAACATTCTTATCGAAGAGAATAGTTCATAAAGTATTCAACTATTAAGACCCAGTTTAAGAATCGCTCCTTCCTCCCACATTAGTGGAGAGGTCGCTTGTAATTGGTCTAACGGACCAGGGGGCGGAGCCTCAACCAAGTTTATAAAGGGCTACACAGCCAAAGCTTGTTGAGAGCTCAATGCGAAAGGCAACTTAGCTGGGCAGGTCGAATTACCTCACAATGCAAGTCTAAAAGCCTGATGAAGGATTATAAAAGCCGAAACGTTGCAACTTTGGACTTGCTAAGATAAAAGAAATGCATTTAAAAAGAAACAGTGGGGAATTTAAGCTAATGTGAGTAACTGCTAACCTATCCTTACCTGGGAGGATATGGTCAATTTTTTGAAACACCGGGAATGTCTTTTTAGACATTTCCAACTTAACTTGATTTAAAGTGGAGGCACGAGAGCCCTGATTTTGGGACCGAGCACTTGAATTTACTCCAACACTGAGCTAATCTTTTTTCCTGAGGCTAGCATTAGCTTATAGCTTAACCACAAGCCTCACAACTTTAAGCCTAACCCTTTACCTTTACCCTAAACCTAACCTTAACCTTTTCCTTTCCCTAAACCTAACCTTAACCCTTCCCTAACCCTAACCTTAACCTTTTCTCTTCCCTAAACCTAACCTTAACCCTTCCCTAAACCTAACCTTAACCTTTTCCCTTCCCTAAACCTAACCTTAACCTTTTCCCTTCCCTAAACCTAACCTTAACCTTACCCTAACCTTAAAATCCCACCCTACCCCTAACCTTAACACTAAATCTGAAGTAAAACTTTAATCCTGACCCTGAGAAACTAAACCTAAAATCTAAATTTTGATTTGGAGGACTAAGGCTTATCTCTTAGCCTAATCCTGAGCACTAACCCTTAAGACTCTATCCCCTAGACTCAAACTAGAACCCTAAACTTAAAGTTATTAACTTAAGTTTATGTTTGAGTACCCTGAATGGTACCTTTAATCGGATTAAACGCTTTTATTCAGGCCCTAAATTTAAAAATAACCTTAAAAAACAAATTTAAAGACCATATCAGGAGCCCTAAATTTTATTATAAATTGGACTCTTGGCTTAATGGGATGTTTAATGGGAATTGGTGGTGTGCGGAGAGTAAGAGGGGGTGCTTGTGACTTTCATGTGGTAGGCCCGTGCATAACGGGGGACTGGTTGAGCCTAGAAATCCTGGGCCAGCCATTAACCTGGAGGTCTGGGGGTCTTTTTGGACCCTGACCGTAACCCTTACCTAAGCCGCCTGTGCCACCCATGATACGGTTACGGCTCCTCCTTGAGCTCTTTACTTCACCAGTCTCTGATCCTAATAAAAATAAATACTTACCTGTTCTTATTGATGAGAATATGGTAAAAGAGGTAAGGATGAAGTATTCTTATTGATGAGAATGATGGATTTACCTACAGGGGATGATAGTAATTGGATTTATGGGAGTGCAAATTTATATTTATTATCATTTAGGGCAGTTATTTACTCAGAATTTGATAGAGATAGAGGCTGTTGTGCTTGTGAACATAAGTAACTAGTCTTAAAAGGATTATAAAAACAAGATTAAACATCAGAGAGTTGGAAAATACAATACTCACCCATAAACAAAAACAAATATTTACCTGAGCACCTGACCTGAAAAAGAGGAGAATAGACTCACAGAAAAAGGAAATAGAAATAAGAACAAGAAACATTTATCTGAAAAAGAGGAGAATAAACTCACAGAAAAAGATAAGAGAAAGAAAAAGAACAAATAATATTTACTTACCTGAAAGAGAGAAGAAATAAGAACAAATAATATTTACTTACCTACAAGAGGAAAACAAATAAAAAAACAGAAGAATAATAAAGTGAGGGGAACATTCTTATCGAAGAGAATAGTTCATAAAGTATTCAACTATTAAGACCCAGTTTAAGAATCGCTCCTTCCTCCCACATTAGTGGAGAGGTCGCTTGTAATTGGTCTAACGGACCAGGGGGCGGAGCCTCAACCAAGTTTATAAAGGGCTACACAGCCAAAGCTTGTTGAGAGCTCAATGCGAAAGGCAACTTAGCTGGGCAGGTCGAATTACCTCACAATGCAAGTCTAAAAGCCTGATGAAGGATTATAAAAGCCGAAACGTTGCAACTTTGGACTTGCTAAGATAAAAGAAATGCATTTAAAAAGAAACAGTGGGGAATTTAAGCTAATGTGAGTAACTGCTAACCTATCCTTACCTGGGAGGATATGGTCAATTTTTTGAAACACCGGGAATGTCTTTTTAGACATTTCCAACTTAACTTGATTTAAAGTGGAGGCACGAGAGCCCTGATTTTGGGACCGAGCACTTGAATTTACTCCAACACTGAGCTAATCTTTTTTCCTGAGGCTAGCATTAGCTTATAGCTTAACCACAAGCCTCACAACTTTAAGCCTAACCCTTTACCTTTACCCTAAACCTAACCTTAACCTTTTCCTTTCCCTAAACCTAACCTTAACCCTTCCCTAACCCTAACCTTAACCTTTTCTCTTCCCTAAACCTAACCTTAACCCTTCCCTAAACCTAACCTTAACCTTTTCCCTTCCCTAAACCTAACCTTAACCTTTTCCCTTCCCTAAACCTAACCTTAACCTTACCCTAACCTTAAAATCCCACCCTACCCCTAACCTTAACACTAAATCTGAAGTAAAACTTTAATCCTGACCCTGAGAAACTAAACCTAAAATCTAAATTTTGATTTGGAGGACTAAGGCTTATCTCTTAGCCTAATCCTGAGCACTAACCCTTAAGACTCTATCCCCTAGACTCAAACTAGAACCCTAAACTTAAAGTTATTAACTTAAGTTTATGTTTGAGTACCCTGAATGGTACCTTTAATCGGATTAAACGCTTTTATTCAGGCCCTAAATTTAAAAATAACCTTAAAAAACAAATTTAAAGACCATATCAGGAGCCCTAAATTTTATTATAAATTGGACTCTTGGCTTAATGGGATGTTTAATGGGAATTGGTGGTGTGCGGAGAGTAAGAGGGGGTGCTTGTGACTTTCATGTGGTAGGCCCGTGCATAACGGGGGACTGGTTGAGCCTAGAAATCCTGGGCCAGCCATTAACCTGGAGGTCTGGGGGTCTTTTTGGACCCTGACCGTAACCCTTACCTAAGCCGCCTGTGCCACCCATGATACGGTTACGGCTCCTCCTTGAGCTCTTTACTTCACCAGTCTCTGATCCTAATAAAAATAAATACTTACCTGTTCTTATTGATGAGAATATGGTAAAAGAGGTAAGGATGAAGTATTCTTATTGATGAGAATGATGGATTTACCTACAGGGGATGATAGTAATTGGATTTATGGGAGTGCAAATTTATATTTATTATCATTTAGGGCAGTTATTTACTCAGAATTTGATAGAGATAGAGGCTGTTGTGCTTGTGAACATAAGTAACTAGTCTTAAAAGGATTATAAAAACAAGATTAAACATCAGAGAGTTGGAAAATACAATACTCACCCATAAACAAAAACAAATATTTACCTGAGCACCTGACCTGAAAAAGAGGAGAATAGACTCACAGAAAAAGGAAATAGAAATAAGAACAAGAAACATTTATCTGAAAAAGAGGAGAATAAACTCACAGAAAAAGATAAGAGAAAGAAAAAGAACAAATAATATTTACTTACCTGAAAGAGAGAAGAAATAAGAACAAATAATATTTACTTACCTACAAGAGGAAAACAAATAAAAAAACAGAAGAATAATAAAGTGAGGGGAACATTCTTATCGAAGAGAATAGTTCATAAAGTATTCAACTATTAAGACCCAGTTTAAGAATCGCTCCTTCCTCCCACATTAGTGGAGAGGTCGCTTGTAATTGGTCTAACGGACCAGGGGGCGGAGCCTCAACCAAGTTTATAAAGGGCTACACAGCCAAAGCTTGTTGAGAGCTCAATGCGAAAGGCAACTTAGCTGGGCAGGTCGAATTACCTCACAATGCAAGTCTAAAAGCCTGATGAAGGATTATAAAAGCCGAAACGTTGCAACTTTGGACTTGCTAAGATAAAAGAAATGCATTTAAAAAGAAACAGTGGGGAATTTAAGCTAATGTGAGTAACTGCTAACCTATCCTTACCTGGGAGGATATGGTCAATTTTTTGAAACACCGGGAATGTCTTTTTAGACATTTCCAACTTAACTTGATTTAAAGTGGAGGCACGAGAGCCCTGATTTTGGGACCGAGCACTTGAATTTACTCCAACACTGAGCTAATCTTTTTTCCTGAGGCTAGCATTAGCTTATAGCTTAACCACAAGCCTCACAACTTTAAGCCTAACCCTTTACCTTTACCCTAAACCTAACCTTAACCTTTTCCTTTCCCTAAACCTAACCTTAACCCTTCCCTAACCCTAACCTTAACCTTTTCTCTTCCCTAAACCTAACCTTAACCCTTCCCTAAACCTAACCTTAACCTTTTCCCTTCCCTAAACCTAACCTTAACCTTACCCTAACCTTAAAATCCCACCCTACCCCTAACCTTAACACTAAATCTGAAGTAAAACTTTAATCCTGACCCTGAGAAACTAAACCTAAAATCTAAATTTTGATTTGGAGGACTAAGGCTTATCTCTTAGCCTAATCCTGAGCACTAACCCTTAAGACTCTATCCCCTAGACTCAAACTAGAACCCTAAACTTAAAGTTATTAACTTAAGTTTATGTTTGAGTACCCTGAATGGTACCTTTAATCGGATTAAACGCTTTTATTCAGGCCCTAAATTTAAAAATAACCTTAAAAAACAAATTTAAAGACCATATCAGGAGCCCTAAATTTTATTATAAATTGGACTCTTGGCTTAATGGGATGTTTAATGGGAATTGGTGGTGTGCGGAGAGTAAGAGGGGGTGCTTGTGACTTTCATGTGGTAGGCCCGTGCATAACGGGGGACTGGTTGAGCCTAGAAATCCTGGGCCAGCCATTAACCTGGAGGTCTGGGGGTCTTTTTGGACCCTGACCGTAACCCTTACCTAAGCCGCCTGTGCCACCCATGATACGGTTACGGCTCCTCCTTGAGCTCTTTACTTCACCAGTCTCTGATCCTAATAAAAATAAATACTTACCTGTTCTTATTGATGAGAATATGGTAAAAGAGGTAAGGATGAAGTATTCTTATTGATGAGAATGATGGATTTACCTACAGGGGATGATAGTAATTGGATTTATGGGAGTGCAAATTTATATTTATTATCATTTAGGGCAGTTATTTACTCAGAATTTGATAGAGATAGAGGCTGTTGTGCTTGTGAACATAAGTAACTAGTCTTAAAAGGATTATAAAAACAAGATTAAACATCAGAGAGTTGGAAAATACAATACTCACCCATAAACAAAAACAAATATTTACCTGAGCACCTGACCTGAAAAAGAGGAGAATAGACTCACAGAAAAAGGAAATAGAAATAAGAACAAGAAACATTTATCTGAAAAAGAGGAGAATAAACTCACAGAAAAAGATAAGAGAAAGAAAAAGAACAAATAATATTTACTTACCTGAAAGAGAGAAGAAATAAGAACAAATAATATTTACTTACCTACAAGAGGAAAACAAATAAAAAAACAGAAGAATAATAAAGTGAGGGGAACATTCTTATCGAAGAGAATAGTTCATAAAGTATTCAACTATTAAGACCCAGTTTAAGAATCGCTCCTTCCTCCCACATTAGTGGAGAGGTCGCTTGTAATTGGTCTAACGGACCAGGGGGCGGAGCCTCAACCAAGTTTATAAAGGGCTACACAGCCAAAGCTTGTTGAGAGCTCAATGCGAAAGGCAACTTAGCTGGGCAGGTCGAATTACCTCACAATGCAAGTCTAAAAGCCTGATGAAGGATTATAAAAGCCGAAACGTTGCAACTTTGGACTTGCTAAGATAAAAGAAATGCATTTAAAAAGAAACAGTGGGGAATTTAAGCTAATGTGAGTAACTGCTAACCTATCCTTACCTGGGAGGATATGGTCAATTTTTTGAAACACCGGGAATGTCTTTTTAGACATTTCCAACTTAACTTGATTTAAAGTGGAGGCACGAGAGCCCTGATTTTGGGACCGAGCACTTGAATTTACTCCAACACTGAGCTAATCTTTTTTCCTGAGGCTAGCATTAGCTTATAGCTTAACCACAAGCCTCACAACTTTAAGCCTAACCCTTTACCTTTACCCTAAACCTAACCTTAACCTTTTCCTTTCCCTAAACCTAACCTTAACCCTTCCCTAACCCTAACCTTAACCTTTTCTCTTCCCTAAACCTAACCTTAACCCTTCCCTAAACCTAACCTTAACCTTTTCCCTTCCCTAAACCTAACCTTAACCTTTTCCCTTCCCTAAACCTAACCTTAACCTTACCCTAACCTTAAAATCCCACCCTACCCCTAACCTTAACACTAAATCTGAAGTAAAACTTTAATCCTGACCCTGAGAAACTAAACCTAAAATCTAAATTTTGATTTGGAGGACTAAGGCTTATCTCTTAGCCTAATCCTGAGCACTAACCCTTAAGACTCTATCCCCTAGACTCAAACTAGAACCCTAAACTTAAAGTTATTAACTTAAGTTTATGTTTGAGTACCCTGAATGGTACCTTTAATCGGATTAAACGCTTTTATTCAGGCCCTAAATTTAAAAATAACCTTAAAAAACAAATTTAAAGACCATATCAGGAGCCCTAAATTTTATTATAAATTGGACTCTTGGCTTAATGGGATGTTTAATGGGAATTGGTGGTGTGCGGAGAGTAAGAGGGGGTGCTTGTGACTTTCATGTGGTAGGCCCGTGCATAACGGGGGACTGGTTGAGCCTAGAAATCCTGGGCCAGCCATTAACCTGGAGGTCTGGGGGTCTTTTTGGACCCTGACCGTAACCCTTACCTAAGCCGCCTGTGCCACCCATGATACGGTTACGGCTCCTCCTTGAGCTCTTTACTTCACCAGTCTCTGATCCTAATAAAAATAAATACTTACCTGTTCTTATTGATGAGAATATGGTAAAAGAGGTAAGGATGAAGTATTCTTATTGATGAGAATGATGGATTTACCTACAGGGGATGATAGTAATTGGATTTATGGGAGTGCAAATTTATATTTATTATCATTTAGGGCAGTTATTTACTCAGAATTTGATAGAGATAGAGGCTGTTGTGCTTGTGAACATAAGTAACTAGTCTTAAAAGGATTATAAAAACAAGATTAAACATCAGAGAGTTGGAAAATACAATACTCACCCATAAACAAAAACAAATATTTACCTGAGCACCTGACCTGAAAAAGAGGAGAATAGACTCACAGAAAAAGGAAATAGAAATAAGAACAAGAAACATTTATCTGAAAAAGAGGAGAATAAACTCACAGAAAAAGATAAGAGAAAGAAAAAGAACAAATAATATTTACTTACCTGAAAGAGAGAAGAAATAAGAACAAATAATATTTACTTACCTACAAGAGGAAAACAAATAAAAAAACAGAAGAATAATAAAGTGAGGGGAACATTCTTATCGAAGAGAATAGTTCATAAAGTATTCAACTATTAAGACCCAGTTTAAGAATCGCTCCTTCCTCCCACATTAGTGGAGAGGTCGCTTGTAATTGGTCTAACGGACCAGGGGGCGGAGCCTCAACCAAGTTTATAAAGGGCTACACAGCCAAAGCTTGTTGAGAGCTCAATGCGAAAGGCAACTTAGCTGGGCAGGTCGAATTACCTCACAATGCAAGTCTAAAAGCCTGATGAAGGATTATAAAAGCCGAAACGTTGCAACTTTGGACTTGCTAAGATAAAAGAAATGCATTTAAAAAGAAACAGTGGGGAATTTAAGCTAATGTGAGTAACTGCTAACCTATCCTTACCTGGGAGGATATGGTCAATTTTTTGAAACACCGGGAATGTCTTTTTAGACATTTCCAACTTAACTTGATTTAAAGTGGAGGCACGAGAGCCCTGATTTTGGGACCGAGCACTTGAATTTACTCCAACACTGAGCTAATCTTTTTTCCTGAGGCTAGCATTAGCTTATAGCTTAACCACAAGCCTCACAACTTTAAGCCTAACCCTTTACCTTTACCCTAAACCTAACCTTAACCTTTTCCTTTCCCTAAACCTAACCTTAACCCTTCCCTAACCCTAACCTTAACCTTTTCTCTTCCCTAAACCTAACCTTAACCCTTCCCTAAACCTAACCTTAACCTTTTCCCTTCCCTAAACCTAACCTTAACCTTTTCCCTTCCCTAAACCTAACCTTAACCTTACCCTAACCTTAAAATCCCACCCTACCCCTAACCTTAACACTAAATCTGAAGTAAAACTTTAATCCTGACCCTGAGAAACTAAACCTAAAATCTAAATTTTGATTTGGAGGACTAAGGCTTATCTCTTAGCCTAATCCTGAGCACTAACCCTTAAGACTCTATCCCCTAGACTCAAACTAGAACCCTAAACTTAAAGTTATTAACTTAAGTTTATGTTTGAGTACCCTGAATGGTACCTTTAATCGGATTAAACGCTTTTATTCAGGCCCTAAATTTAAAAATAACCTTAAAAAACAAATTTAAAGACCATATCAGGAGCCCTAAATTTTATTATAAATTGGACTCTTGGCTTAATGGGATGTTTAATGGGAATTGGTGGTGTGCGGAGAGTAAGAGGGGGTGCTTGTGACTTTCATGTGGTAGGCCCGTGCATAACGGGGGACTGGTTGAGCCTAGAAATCCTGGGCCAGCCATTAACCTGGAGGTCTGGGGGTCTTTTTGGACCCTGACCGTAACCCTTACCTAAGCCGCCTGTGCCACCCATGATACGGTTACGGCTCCTCCTTGAGCTCTTTACTTCACCAGTCTCTGATCCTAATAAAAATAAATACTTACCTGTTCTTATTGATGAGAATATGGTAAAAGAGGTAAGGATGAAGTATTCTTATTGATGAGAATGATGGATTTACCTACAGGGGATGATAGTAATTGGATTTATGGGAGTGCAAATTTATATTTATTATCATTTAGGGCAGTTATTTACTCAGAATTTGATAGAGATAGAGGCTGTTGTGCTTGTGAACATAAGTAACTAGTCTTAAAAGGATTATAAAAACAAGATTAAACATCAGAGAGTTGGAAAATACAATACTCACCCATAAACAAAAACAAATATTTACCTGAGCACCTGACCTGAAAAAGAGGAGAATAGACTCACAGAAAAAGGAAATAGAAATAAGAACAAGAAACATTTATCTGAAAAAGAGGAGAATAAACTCACAGAAAAAGATAAGAGAAAGAAAAAGAACAAATAATATTTACTTACCTGAAAGAGAGAAGAAATAAGAACAAATAATATTTACTTACCTACAAGAGGAAAACAAATAAAAAAACAGAAGAATAATAAAGTGAGGGGAACATTCTTATCGAAGAGAATAGTTCATAAAGTATTCAACTATTAAGACCCAGTTTAAGAATCGCTCCTTCCTCCCACATTAGTGGAGAGGTCGCTTGTAATTGGTCTAACGGACCAGGGGGCGGAGCCTCAACCAAGTTTATAAAGGGCTACACAGCCAAAGCTTGTTGAGAGCTCAATGCGAAAGGCAACTTAGCTGGGCAGGTCGAATTACCTCACAATGCAAGTCTAAAAGCCTGATGAAGGATTATAAAAGCCGAAACGTTGCAACTTTGGACTTGCTAAGATAAAAGAAATGCATTTAAAAAGAAACAGTGGGGAATTTAAGCTAATGTGAGTAACTGCTAACCTATCCTTACCTGGGAGGATATGGTCAATTTTTTGAAACACCGGGAATGTCTTTTTAGACATTTCCAACTTAACTTGATTTAAAGTGGAGGCACGAGAGCCCTGATTTTGGGACCGAGCACTTGAATTTACTCCAACACTGAGCTAATCTTTTTTCCTGAGGCTAGCATTAGCTTATAGCTTAACCACAAGCCTCACAACTTTAAGCCTAACCCTTTACCTTTACCCTAAACCTAACCTTAACCTTTTCCTTTCCCTAAACCTAACCTTAACCCTTCCCTAACCCTAACCTTAACCTTTTCTCTTCCCTAAACCTAACCTTAACCCTTCCCTAAACCTAACCTTAACCTTTTCCCTTCCCTAAACCTAACCTTAACCTTTTCCCTTCCCTAAACCTAACCTTAACCTTACCCTAACCTTAAAATCCCACCCTACCCCTAACCTTAACACTAAATCTGAAGTAAAACTTTAATCCTGACCCTGAGAAACTAAACCTAAAATCTAAATTTTGATTTGGAGGACTAAGGCTTATCTCTTAGCCTAATCCTGAGCACTAACCCTTAAGACTCTATCCCCTAGACTCAAACTAGAACCCTAAACTTAAAGTTATTAACTTAAGTTTATGTTTGAGTACCCTGAATGGTACCTTTAATCGGATTAAACGCTTTTATTCAGGCCCTAAATTTAAAAATAACCTTAAAAAACAAATTTAAAGACCATATCAGGAGCCCTAAATTTTATTATAAATTGGACTCTTGGCTTAATGGGATGTTTAATGGGAATTGGTGGTGTGCGGAGAGTAAGAGGGGGTGCTTGTGACTTTCATGTGGTAGGCCCGTGCATAACGGGGGACTGGTTGAGCCTAGAAATCCTGGGCCAGCCATTAACCTGGAGGTCTGGGGGTCTTTTTGGACCCTGACCGTAACCCTTACCTAAGCCGCCTGTGCCACCCATGATACGGTTACGGCTCCTCCTTGAGCTCTTTACTTCACCAGTCTCTGATCCTAATAAAAATAAATACTTACCTGTTCTTATTGATGAGAATATGGTAAAAGAGGTAAGGATGAAGTATTCTTATTGATGAGAATGATGGATTTACCTACAGGGGATGATAGTAATTGGATTTATGGGAGTGCAAATTTATATTTATTATCATTTAGGGCAGTTATTTACTCAGAATTTGATAGAGATAGAGGCTGTTGTGCTTGTGAACATAAGTAACTAGTCTTAAAAGGATTATAAAAACAAGATTAAACATCAGAGAGTTGGAAAATACAATACTCACCCATAAACAAAAACAAATATTTACCTGAGCACCTGACCTGAAAAAGAGGAGAATAGACTCACAGAAAAAGGAAATAGAAATAAGAACAAGAAACATTTATCTGAAAAAGAGGAGAATAAACTCACAGAAAAAGATAAGAGAAAGAAAAAGAACAAATAATATTTACTTACCTGAAAGAGAGAAGAAATAAGAACAAATAATATTTACTTACCTACAAGAGGAAAACAAATAAAAAAACAGAAGAATAATAAAGTGAGGGGAACATTCTTATCGAAGAGAATAGTTCATAAAGTATTCAACTATTAAGACCCAGTTTAAGAATCGCTCCTTCCTCCCACATTAGTGGAGAGGTCGCTTGTAATTGGTCTAACGGACCAGGGGGCGGAGCCTCAACCAAGTTTATAAAGGGCTACACAGCCAAAGCTTGTTGAGAGCTCAATGCGAAAGGCAACTTAGCTGGGCAGGTCGAATTACCTCACAATGCAAGTCTAAAAGCCTGATGAAGGATTATAAAAGCCGAAACGTTGCAACTTTGGACTTGCTAAGATAAAAGAAATGCATTTAAAAAGAAACAGTGGGGAATTTAAGCTAATGTGAGTAACTGCTAACCTATCCTTACCTGGGAGGATATGGTCAATTTTTTGAAACACCGGGAATGTCTTTTTAGACATTTCCAACTTAACTTGATTTAAAGTGGAGGCACGAGAGCCCTGATTTTGGGACCGAGCACTTGAATTTACTCCAACACTGAGCTAATCTTTTTTCCTGAGGCTAGCATTAGCTTATAGCTTAACCACAAGCCTCACAACTTTAAGCCTAACCCTTTACCTTTACCCTAAACCTAACCTTAACCTTTTCCTTTCCCTAAACCTAACCTTAACCCTTCCCTAACCCTAACCTTAACCTTTTCTCTTCCCTAAACCTAACCTTAACCCTTCCCTAAACCTAACCTTAACCTTTTCCCTTCCCTAAACCTAACCTTAACCTTTTCCCTTCCCTAAACCTAACCTTAACCTTACCCTAACCTTAAAATCCCACCCTACCCCTAACCTTAACACTAAATCTGAAGTAAAACTTTAATCCTGACCCTGAGAAACTAAACCTAAAATCTAAATTTTGATTTGGAGGACTAAGGCTTATCTCTTAGCCTAATCCTGAGCACTAACCCTTAAGACTCTATCCCCTAGACTCAAACTAGAACCCTAAACTTAAAGTTATTAACTTAAGTTTATGTTTGAGTACCCTGAATGGTACCTTTAATCGGATTAAACGCTTTTATTCAGGCCCTAAATTTAAAAATAACCTTAAAAAACAAATTTAAAGACCATATCAGGAGCCCTAAATTTTATTATAAATTGGACTCTTGGCTTAATGGGATGTTTAATGGGAATTGGTGGTGTGCGGAGAGTAAGAGGGGGTGCTTGTGACTTTCATGTGGTAGGCCCGTGCATAACGGGGGACTGGTTGAGCCTAGAAATCCTGGGCCAGCCATTAACCTGGAGGTCTGGGGGTCTTTTTGGACCCTGACCGTAACCCTTACCTAAGCCGCCTGTGCCACCCATGATACGGTTACGGCTCCTCCTTGAGCTCTTTACTTCACCAGTCTCTGATCCTAATAAAAATAAATACTTACCTGTTCTTATTGATGAGAATATGGTAAAAGAGGTAAGGATGAAGTATTCTTATTGATGAGAATGATGGATTTACCTACAGGGGATGATAGTAATTGGATTTATGGGAGTGCAAATTTATATTTATTATCATTTAGGGCAGTTATTTACTCAGAATTTGATAGAGATAGAGGCTGTTGTGCTTGTGAACATAAGTAACTAGTCTTAAAAGGATTATAAAAACAAGATTAAACATCAGAGAGTTGGAAAATACAATACTCACCCATAAACAAAAACAAATATTTACCTGAGCACCTGACCTGAAAAAGAGGAGAATAGACTCACAGAAAAAGGAAATAGAAATAAGAACAAGAAACATTTATCTGAAAAAGAGGAGAATAAACTCACAGAAAAAGATAAGAGAAAGAAAAAGAACAAATAATATTTACTTACCTGAAAGAGAGAAGAAATAAGAACAAATAATATTTACTTACCTACAAGAGGAAAACAAATAAAAAAACAGAAGAATAATAAAGTGAGGGGAACATTCTTATCGAAGAGAATAGTTCATAAAGTATTCAACTATTAAGACCCAGTTTAAGAATCGCTCCTTCCTCCCACATTAGTGGAGAGGTCGCTTGTAATTGGTCTAACGGACCAGGGGGCGGAGCCTCAACCAAGTTTATAAAGGGCTACACAGCCAAAGCTTGTTGAGAGCTCAATGCGAAAGGCAACTTAGCTGGGCAGGTCGAATTACCTCACAATGCAAGTCTAAAAGCCTGATGAAGGATTATAAAAGCCGAAACGTTGCAACTTTGGACTTGCTAAGATAAAAGAAATGCATTTAAAAAGAAACAGTGGGGAATTTAAGCTAATGTGAGTAACTGCTAACCTATCCTTACCTGGGAGGATATGGTCAATTTTTTGAAACACCGGGAATGTCTTTTTAGACATTTCCAACTTAACTTGATTTAAAGTGGAGGCACGAGAGCCCTGATTTTGGGACCGAGCACTTGAATTTACTCCAACACTGAGCTAATCTTTTTTCCTGAGGCTAGCATTAGCTTATAGCTTAACCACAAGCCTCACAACTTTAAGCCTAACCCTTTACCTTTACCCTAAACCTAACCTTAACCTTTTCCTTTCCCTAAACCTAACCTTAACCCTTCCCTAACCCTAACCTTAACCTTTTCTCTTCCCTAAACCTAACCTTAACCCTTCCCTAAACCTAACCTTAACCTTTTCCCTTCCCTAAACCTAACCTTAACCTTTTCCCTTCCCTAAACCTAACCTTAACCTTACCCTAACCTTAAAATCCCACCCTACCCCTAACCTTAACACTAAATCTGAAGTAAAACTTTAATCCTGACCCTGAGAAACTAAACCTAAAATCTAAATTTTGATTTGGAGGACTAAGGCTTATCTCTTAGCCTAATCCTGAGCACTAACCCTTAAGACTCTATCCCCTAGACTCAAACTAGAACCCTAAACTTAAAGTTATTAACTTAAGTTTATGTTTGAGTACCCTGAATGGTACCTTTAATCGGATTAAACGCTTTTATTCAGGCCCTAAATTTAAAAATAACCTTAAAAAACAAATTTAAAGACCATATC
Organism: Hoplias malabaricus; assembly: GCF_029633855.1. Classification (NCBI taxonomy): domain Eukaryota; kingdom Metazoa; phylum Chordata; class Actinopteri; order Characiformes; family Erythrinidae; genus Hoplias; species Hoplias malabaricus. The sequence goes on from NC_089806.1 coordinate 265,520, forward strand.
AGGAGCCCTAAATTTTATTATAAATTGGACTCTTGGCTTAATGGGATGTTTAATGGGAATTGGTGGTGTGCGGAGAGTAAGAGGGGGTGCTTGTGACTTTCATGTGGTAGGCCCGTGCATAACGGGGGACTGGTTGAGCCTAGAAATCCTGGGCCAGCCATTAACCTGGAGGTCTGGGGGTCTTTTTGGACCCTGACCGTAACCCTTACCTAAGCCGCCTGTGCCACCCATGATACGGTTACGGCTCCTCCTTGAGCTCTTTACTTCACCAGTCTCTGATCCTAATAAAAATAAATACTTACCTGTTCTTATTGATGAGAATATGGTAAAAGAGGTAAGGATGAAGTATTCTTATTGATGAGAATGATGGATTTACCTACAGGGGATGATAGTAATTGGATTTATGGGAGTGCAAATTTATATTTATTATCATTTAGGGCAGTTATTTACTCAGAATTTGATAGAGATAGAGGCTGTTGTGCTTGTGAACATAAGTAACTAGTCTTAAAAGGATTATAAAAACAAGATTAAACATCAGAGAGTTGGAAAATACAATACTCACCCATAAACAAAAACAAATATTTACCTGAGCACCTGACCTGAAAAAGAGGAGAATAGACTCACAGAAAAAGGAAATAGAAATAAGAACAAGAAACATTTATCTGAAAAAGAGGAGAATAAACTCACAGAAAAAGATAAGAGAAAGAAAAAGAACAAATAATATTTACTTACCTGAAAGAGAGAAGAAATAAGAACAAATAATATTTACTTACCTACAAGAGGAAAACAAATAAAAAAACAGAAGAATAATAAAGTGAGGGGAACATTCTTATCGAAGAGAATAGTTCATAAAGTATTCAACTATTAAGACCCAGTTTAAGAATCGCTCCTTCCTCCCACATTAGTGGAGAGGTCGCTTGTAATTGGTCTAACGGACCAGGGGGCGGAGCCTCAACCAAGTTTATAAAGGGCTACACAGCCAAAGCTTGTTGAGAGCTCAATGCGAAAGGCAACTTAGCTGGGCAGGTCGAATTACCTCACAATGCAAGTCTAAAAGCCTGATGAAGGATTATAAAAGCCGAAACGTTGCAACTTTGGACTTGCTAAGATAAAAGAAATGCATTTAAAAAGAAACAGTGGGGAATTTAAGCTAATGTGAGTAACTGCTAACCTATCCTTACCTGGGAGGATATGGTCAATTTTTTGAAACACCGGGAATGTCTTTTTAGACATTTCCAACTTAACTTGATTTAAAGTGGAGGCACGAGAGCCCTGATTTTGGGACCGAGCACTTGAATTTACTCCAACACTGAGCTAATCTTTTTTCCTGAGGCTAGCATTAGCTTATAGCTTAACCACAAGCCTCACAACTTTAAGCCTAACCCTTTACCTTTACCCTAAACCTAACCTTAACCTTTTCCTTTCCCTAAACCTAACCTTAACCCTTCCCTAACCCTAACCTTAACCTTTTCTCTTCCCTAAACCTAACCTTAACCCTTCCCTAAACCTAACCTTAACCTTTTCCCTTCCCTAAACCTAACCTTAACCTTTTCCCTTCCCTAAACCTAACCTTAACCTTACCCTAACCTTAAAATCCCACCCTACCCCTAACCTTAACACTAAATCTGAAGTAAAACTTTAATCCTGACCCTGAGAAACTAAACCTAAAATCTAAATTTTGATTTGGAGGACTAAGGCTTATCTCTTAGCCTAATCCTGAGCACTAACCCTTAAGACTCTATCCCCTAGACTCAAACTAGAACCCTAAACTTAAAGTTATTAACTTAAGTTTATGTTTGAGTACCCTGAATGGTACCTTTAATCGGATTAAACGCTTTTATTCAGGCCCTAAATTTAAAAATAACCTTAAAAAACAAATTTAAAGACCATATCAGGAGCCCTAAATTTTATTATAAATTGGACTCTTGGCTTAATGGGATGTTTAATGGGAATTGGTGGTGTGCGGAGAGTAAGAGGGGGTGCTTGTGACTTTCATGTGGTAGGCCCGTGCATAACGGGGGACTGGTTGAGCCTAGAAATCCTGGGCCAGCCATTAACCTGGAGGTCTGGGGGTCTTTTTGGACCCTGACCGTAACCCTTACCTAAGCCGCCTGTGCCACCCATGATACGGTTACGGCTCCTCCTTGAGCTCTTTACTTCACCAGTCTCTGATCCTAATAAAAATAAATACTTACCTGTTCTTATTGATGAGAATATGGTAAAAGAGGTAAGGATGAAGTATTCTTATTGATGAGAATGATGGATTTACCTACAGGGGATGATAGTAATTGGATTTATGGGAGTGCAAATTTATATTTATTATCATTTAGGGCAGTTATTTACTCAGAATTTGATAGAGATAGAGGCTGTTGTGCTTGTGAACATAAGTAACTAGTCTTAAAAGGATTATAAAAACAAGATTAAACATCAGAGAGTTGGAAAATACAATACTCACCCATAAACAAAAACAAATATTTACCTGAGCACCTGACCTGAAAAAGAGGAGAATAGACTCACAGAAAAAGGAAATAGAAATAAGAACAAGAAACATTTATCTGAAAAAGAGGAGAATAAACTCACAGAAAAAGATAAGAGAAAGAAAAAGAACAAATAATATTTACTTACCTGAAAGAGAGAAGAAATAAGAACAAATAATATTTACTTACCTACAAGAGGAAAACAAATAAAAAAACAGAAGAATAATAAAGTGAGGGGAACATTCTTATCGAAGAGAATAGTTCATAAAGTATTCAACTATTAAGACCCAGTTTAAGAATCGCTCCTTCCTCCCACATTAGTGGAGAGGTCGCTTGTAATTGGTCTAACGGACCAGGGGGCGGAGCCTCAACCAAGTTTATAAAGGGCTACACAGCCAAAGCTTGTTGAGAGCTCAATGCGAAAGGCAACTTAGCTGGGCAGGTCGAATTACCTCACAATGCAAGTCTAAAAGCCTGATGAAGGATTATAAAAGCCGAAACGTTGCAACTTTGGACTTGCTAAGATAAAAGAAATGCATTTAAAAAGAAACAGTGGGGAATTTAAGCTAATGTGAGTAACTGCTAACCTATCCTTACCTGGGAGGATATGGTCAATTTTTTGAAACACCGGGAATGTCTTTTTAGACATTTCCAACTTAACTTGATTTAAAGTGGAGGCACGAGAGCCCTGATTTTGGGACCGAGCACTTGAATTTACTCCAACACTGAGCTAATCTTTTTTCCTGAGGCTAGCATTAGCTTATAGCTTAACCACAAGCCTCACAACTTTAAGCCTAACCCTTTACCTTTACCCTAAACCTAACCTTAACCTTTTCCTTTCCCTAAACCTAACCTTAACCCTTCCCTAACCCTAACCTTAACCTTTTCTCTTCCCTAAACCTAACCTTAACCCTTCCCTAAACCTAACCTTAACCTTTTCCCTTCCCTAAACCTAACCTTAACCTTTTCCCTTCCCTAAACCTAACCTTAACCTTACCCTAACCTTAAAATCCCACCCTACCCCTAACCTTAACACTAAATCTGAAGTAAAACTTTAATCCTGACCCTGAGAAACTAAACCTAAAATCTAAATTTTGATTTGGAGGACTAAGGCTTATCTCTTAGCCTAATCCTGAGCACTAACCCTTAAGACTCTATCCCCTAGACTCAAACTAGAACCCTAAACTTAAAGTTATTAACTTAAGTTTATGTTTGAGTACCCTGAATGGTACCTTTAATCGGATTAAACGCTTTTATTCAGGCCCTAAATTTAAAAATAACCTTAAAAAACAAATTTAAAGACCATATCAGGAGCCCTAAATTTTATTATAAATTGGACTCTTGGCTTAATGGGATGTTTAATGGGAATTGGTGGTGTGCGGAGAGTAAGAGGGGGTGCTTGTGACTTTCATGTGGTAGGCCCGTGCATAACGGGGGACTGGTTGAGCCTAGAAATCCTGGGCCAGCCATTAACCTGGAGGTCTGGGGGTCTTTTTGGACCCTGACCGTAACCCTTACCTAAGCCGCCTGTGCCACCCATGATACGGTTACGGCTCCTCCTTGAGCTCTTTACTTCACCAGTCTCTGATCCTAATAAAAATAAATACTTACCTGTTCTTATTGATGAGAATATGGTAAAAGAGGTAAGGATGAAGTATTCTTATTGATGAGAATGATGGATTTACCTACAGGGGATGATAGTAATTGGATTTATGGGAGTGCAAATTTATATTTATTATCATTTAGGGCAGTTATTTACTCAGAATTTGATAGAGATAGAGGCTGTTGTGCTTGTGAACATAAGTAACTAGTCTTAAAAGGATTATAAAAACAAGATTAAACATCAGAGAGTTGGAAAATACAATACTCACCCATAAACAAAAACAAATATTTACCTGAGCACCTGACCTGAAAAAGAGGAGAATAGACTCACAGAAAAAGGAAATAGAAATAAGAACAAGAAACATTTATCTGAAAAAGAGGAGAATAAACTCACAGAAAAAGATAAGAGAAAGAAAAAGAACAAATAATATTTACTTACCTGAAAGAGAGAAGAAATAAGAACAAATAATATTTACTTACCTACAAGAGGAAAACAAATAAAAAAACAGAAGAATAATAAAGTGAGGGGAACATTCTTATCGAAGAGAATAGTTCATAAAGTATTCAACTATTAAGACCCAGTTTAAGAATCGCTCCTTCCTCCCACATTAGTGGAGAGGTCGCTTGTAATTGGTCTAACTGACCAGGGGGCGGAGCCTCAACCAAGTTTATAAAGGGCTACACAGCCAAAGCTTGTTGAGAGCTCAATGCGAAAGGCAACTTAGCTGGGCAGGTCGAATTACCTCACAATGCAAGTCTAAAAGCCTGATGAAGGATTATAAAAGCCGAAACGTTGCAACTTTGGACTTGCTAAGATAAAAGAAATGCATTTAAAAAGAAACAGTGGGGAATTTAAGCTAATGTGAGTAACTGCTAACCTATCCTTACCTGGGAGGATATGGTCAATTTTTTGAAACACCGGGAATGTCTTTTTAGACATTTCCAACTTAACTTGATTTAAAGTGGAGGCACGAGAGCCCTGATTTTGGGACCGAGCACTTGAATTTACTCCAACACTGAGCTAATCTTTTTTCCTGAGGCTAGCATTAGCTTATAGCTTAACCACAAGCCTCACAACTTTAAGCCTAACCCTTTACCTTTACCCTAAACCTAACCTTAACCTTTTCCTTTCCCTAAACCTAACCTTAACCCTTCCCTAACCCTAACCTTAACCTTTTCTCTTCCCTAAACCTAACCTTAACCCTTCCCTAAACCTAACCTTAACCTTTTCCCTTCCCTAAACCTAACCTTAACCTTTTCCCTTCCCTAAACCTAACCTTAACCTTACCCTAACCTTAAAATCCCACCCTACCCCTAACCTTAACACTAAATCTGAAGTAAAACTTTAATCCTGACCCTGAGAAACTAAACCTAAAATCTAAATTTTGATTTGGAGGACTAAGGCTTATCTCTTAGCCTAATCCTGAGCACTAACCCTTAAGACTCTATCCCCTAGACTCAAACTAGAACCCTAAACTTAAAGTTATTAACTTAAGTTTATGTTTGAGTACCCTGAATGGTACCTTTAATCGGATTAAACGCTTTTATTCAGGCCCTAAATTTAAAAATAACCTTAAAAAACAAATTTAAAGACCATATCAGGAGCCCTAAATTTTATTATAAATTGGACTCTTGGCTTAATGGGATGTTTAATGGGAATTGGTGGTGTGCGGAGAGTAAGAGGGGGTGCTTGTGACTTTCATGTGGTAGGCCCGTGCATAACGGGGGACTGGTTGAGCCTAGAAATCCTGGGCCAGCCATTAACCTGGAGGTCTGGGGGTCTTTTTGGACCCTGACCGTAACCCTTACCTAAGCCGCCTGTGCCACCCATGATACGGTTACGGCTCCTCCTTGAGCTCTTTACTTCACCAGTCTCTGATCCTAATAAAAATAAATACTTACCTGTTCTTATTGATGAGAATATGGTAAAAGAGGTAAGGATGAAGTATTCTTATTGATGAGAATGATGGATTTACCTACAGGGGATGATAGTAATTGGATTTATGGGAGTGCAAATTTATATTTATTATCATTTAGGGCAGTTATTTACTCAGAATTTGATAGAGATAGAGGCTGTTGTGCTTGTGAACATAAGTAACTAGTCTTAAAAGGATTATAAAAACAAGATTAAACATCAGAGAGTTGGAAAATACAATACTCACCCATAAACAAAAACAAATATTTACCTGAGCACCTGACCTGAAAAAGAGGAGAATAGACTCACAGAAAAAGGAAATAGAAATAAGAACAAGAAACATTTATCTGAAAAAGAGGAGAATAAACTCACAGAAAAAGATAAGAGAAAGAAAAAGAACAAATAATATTTACTTACCTGAAAGAGAGAAGAAATAAGAACAAATAATATTTACTTACCTACAAGAGGAAAACAAATAAAAAAACAGAAGAATAATAAAGTGAGGGGAACATTCTTATCGAAGAGAATAGTTCATAAAGTATTCAACTATTAAGACCCAGTTTAAGAATCGCTCCTTCCTCCCACATTAGTGGAGAGGTCGCTTGTAATTGGTCTAACGGACCAGGGGGCGGAGCCTCAACCAAGTTTATAAAGGGCTACACAGCCAAAGCTTGTTGAGAGCTCAATGCGAAAGGCAACTTAGCTGGGCAGGTCGAATTACCTCACAATGCAAGTCTAAAAGCCTGATGAAGGATTATAAAAGCCGAAACGTTGCAACTTTGGACTTGCTAAGATAAAAGAAATGCATTTAAAAAGAAACAGTGGGGAATTTAAGCTAATGTGAGTAACTGCTAACCTATCCTTACCTGGGAGGATATGGTCAATTTTTTGAAACACCGGGAATGTCTTTTTAGACATTTCCAACTTAACTTGATTTAAAGTGGAGGCACGAGAGCCCTGATTTTGGGACCGAGCACTTGAATTTACTCCAACACTGAGCTAATCTTTTTTCCTGAGGCTAGCATTAGCTTATAGCTTAACCACAAGCCTCACAACTTTAAGCCTAACCCTTTACCTTTACCCTAAACCTAACCTTAACCTTTTCCTTTCCCTAAACCTAACCTTAACCCTTCCCTAACCCTAACCTTAACCTTTTCTCTTCCCTAAACCTAACCTTAACCCTTCCCTAAACCTAACCTTAACCTTTTCCCTTCCCTAAACCTAACCTTAACCTTTTCCCTTCCCTAAACCTAACCTTAACCTTACCCTAACCTTAAAATCCCACCCTACCCCTAACCTTAACACTAAATCTGAAGTAAAACTTTAATCCTGACCCTGAGAAACTAAACCTAAAATCTAAATTTTGATTTGGAGGACTAAGGCTTATCTCTTAGCCTAATCCTGAGCACTAACCCTTAAGACTCTATCCCCTAGACTCAAACTAGAACCCTAAACTTAAAGTTATTAACTTAAGTTTATGTTTGAGTACCCTGAATGGTACCTTTAATCGGATTAAACGCTTTTATTCAGGCCCTAAATTTAAAAATAACCTTAAAAAACAAATTTAAAGACCATATCAGGAGCCCTAAATTTTATTATAAATTGGACTCTTGGCTTAATGGGATGTTTAATGGGAATTGGTGGTGTGCGGAGAGTAAGAGGGGGTGCTTGTGACTTTCATGTGGTAGGCCCGTGCATAACGGGGGACTGGTTGAGCCTAGAAATCCTGGGCCAGCCATTAACCTGGAGGTCTGGGGGTCTTTTTGGACCCTGACCGTAACCCTTACCTAAGCCGCCTGTGCCACCCATGATACGGTTACGGCTCCTCCTTGAGCTCTTTACTTCACCAGTCTCTGATCCTAATAAAAATAAATACTTACCTGTTCTTATTGATGAGAATATGGTAAAAGAGGTAAGGATGAAGTATTCTTATTGATGAGAATGATGGATTTACCTACAGGGGATGATAGTAATTGGATTTATGGGAGTGCAAATTTATATTTATTATCATTTAGGGCAGTTATTTACTCAGAATTTGATAGAGATAGAGGCTGTTGTGCTTGTGAACATAAGTAACTAGTCTTAAAAGGATTATAAAAACAAGATTAAACATCAGAGAGTTGGAAAATACAATACTCACCCATAAACAAAAACAAATATTTACCTGAGCACCTGACCTGAAAAAGAGGAGAATAGACTCACAGAAAAAGGAAATAGAAATAAGAACAAGAAACATTTATCTGAAAAAGAGGAGAATAAACTCACAGAAAAAGATAAGAGAAAGAAAAAGAACAAATAATATTTACTTACCTGAAAGAGAGAAGAAATAAGAACAAATAATATTTACTTACCTACAAGAGGAAAACAAATAAAAAAACAGAAGAATAATAAAGTGAGGGGAACATTCTTATCGAAGAGAATAGTTCATAAAGTATTCAACTATTAAGACCCAGTTTAAGAATCGCTCCTTCCTCCCACATTAGTGGAGAGGTCGCTTGTAATTGGTCTAACGGACCAGGGGGCGGAGCCTCAACCAAGTTTATAAAGGGCTACACAGCCAAAGCTTGTTGAGAGCTCAATGCGAAAGGCAACTTAGCTGGGCAGGTCGAATTACCTCACAATGCAAGTCTAAAAGCCTGATGAAGGATTATAAAAGCCGAAACGTTGCAACTTTGGACTTGCTAAGATAAAAGAAATGCATTTAAAAAGAAACAGTGGGGAATTTAAGCTAATGTGAGTAACTGCTAACCTATCCTTACCTGGGAGGATATGGTCAATTTTTTGAAACACCGGGAATGTCTTTTTAGACATTTCCAACTTAACTTGATTTAAAGTGGAGGCACGAGAGCCCTGATTTTGGGACCGAGCACTTGAATTTACTCCAACACTGAGCTAATCTTTTTTCCTGAGGCTAGCATTAGCTTATAGCTTAACCACAAGCCTCACAACTTTAAGCCTAACCCTTTACCTTTACCCTAAACCTAACCTTAACCTTTTCCTTTCCCTAAACCTAACCTTAACCCTTCCCTAACCCTAACCTTAACCTTTTCTCTTCCCTAAACCTAACCTTAACCCTTCCCTAAACCTAACCTTAACCTTTTCCCTTCCCTAAACCTAACCTTAACCTTTTCCCTTCCCTAAACCTAACCTTAACCTTACCCTAACCTTAAAATCCCACCCTACCCCTAACCTTAACACTAAATCTGAAGTAAAACTTTAATCCTGACCCTGAGAAACTAAACCTAAAATCTAAATTTTGATTTGGAGGACTAAGGCTTATCTCTTAGCCTAATCCTGAGCACTAACCCTTAAGACTCTATCCCCTAGACTCAAACTAGAACCCTAAACTTAAAGTTATTAACTTAAGTTTATGTTTGAGTACCCTGAATGGTACCTTTAATCGGATTAAACGCTTTTATTCAGGCCCTAAATTTAAAAATAACCTTAAAAAACAAATTTAAAGACCATATCAGGAGCCCTAAATTTTATTATAAATTGGACTCTTGGCTTAATGGGATGTTTAATGGGAATTGGTGGTGTGCGGAGAGTAAGAGGGGGTGCTTGTGACTTTCATGTGGTAGGCCCGTGCATAACGGGGGACTGGTTGAGCCTAGAAATCCTGGGCCAGCCATTAACCTGGAGGTCTGGGGGTCTTTTTGGACCCTGACCGTAACCCTTACCTAAGCCCCTGGGCTTACACTTAACCCTAACCCTAAGCCCCTGGGCTTACACTTAACCCTAACCCTAAGCCCCTGGGCTTACACTTAACCCTAACCCTAAGCCCCTGGGCTTACACTTAACCCTAACCCTAAGCCCCTGGGCTTACACTTAACCCTAAGCCCCTGGGCGGGTGTAGGCCTAAAGGGAAGGGTGTGGCACTAGTGACCTGAAGTCCTAAGGGGAATGGTTAGCTGAGGGGAGGGTCTAGGCCTAAAGGGAAGGGTGAAGGGCTAGTGACCTGAAGGCCTAAGGGGAATGGTTAGCTGATGGGAGGGTTTAGGCCTAAGGGGAAGGGTGAAGGGTTACTGAGCTGAAGGCCTAAGGGGAAGGTGTAGGTCTAAGGGGAAGGGTGAAGCGCTAGTGACCTGAACGCCTAAGGGCAATGCTTAGCTGATGGCCTAAGGTGAATGGGTAGCCGAGGGGAGGGTTTAGGCCTAAGGAAGGAACACCTGAAGGTTAACGCCTGGTTAGCTGAGGAGGGTGTAGGCTTAAGGGAAATGTGAAGGGTTAGTTACCTGAAGGACTAGTGCACAGAAAGCCTGAGGGGAAAAGTGTAGGCGAAAAGTGGTTTAGCTGAGGGGAAGGGCATAGGCCCAAGGGTAAGTGGTTTAGCTGAGGGGAGGGTTTAGGCCTAAGGGGAAATATTAGCTGAGGGGAGGGTGTAGGTCTAAGGGGAAGGTTGAAGGGCTAGTGCCATGAAGGCCTAAGAGCAATGGTTAGAAGAGGGGAAAGGCAAAGTGCTATTGAGCTAAAGTATTGAGAGAAAGGAATTAATCTGAAGGGAAAGGCATAGGCCCAAAGGGAACGTGGTTCAGCTGAGGGGAAGGGCATAGGCCCAAAGGGAACGTGGTTCAGCTGAGGGGAAGGGCATAGGCCCAAAGGGAACGTGGTTCAGCTGAGGGGAAGGGCATAGGCCCAAGGGCTAGTGGTTCAGCTGAGGGGAAGGGCGTAGGCCCAAGGGCTAGTGGTTCAGCTGAGGGGAAGGGCGTAGGCCCAAGGGCTAGTGGTTCAGCTGAGGGGAAGGGCGTAGGCCCAAGGGCTGGTGGTTCAGCTGAGGGGAAGGGCGTCGGCCCAAGGGCTGGTGGTTCAGCTGAGGGGAAGGGCGTCGGCCCAAGGGCTGGTGGTTCAGCTGAGGGGGAGGGCGTCGGCCCAAAGGCTAGTGGTTCAGCTGAGGGGAAGGGCGTCGGCCCAAGAGAAAGTGGTTTAGCTGAGGGGAAGGGCGTCGGCCCAAGAGAAAGTGGTTTAGCTGAGGGGAAGGGCGTCGGCCCAAAGGCTAGTGGTTCAGCTGAGGGGAAGGGCGTCGGCCCAAGAGAAAGTGGTTTAGCTGAGGGGAAGGGCGTCGGCCCAAGAGAAAGTGGTTTAGCTGAGGGGAAGGGCGTCGGCCCAAGAGAAAGTGGTTTAGCTGAGGGGAAGGGCGTCGGCCCAAGAGAAAGTGGTTTAGCTGAGGGGAAGGGCGTCGGCCCAAGAGAAAGTGGTTTAGCTGAGGGGAAGGGCGTCGGCTCAAGAGAAAGTGGTTTAGCTGAGGGGAAGGGCGTCGGCCCAAGAGAAAGTGGTTTAGCTGAGGGCAAGGGCGTCGGCTCAAGAGAAAGTGGTTTAGCTGAGGGGAAGGGCGTCGGCTCAAGAGAAAGTGGTTTAGCTGAGGGGAAGGGCGTCGGCCCAAGAGAAAATGGTTTAGCTGAGGGGAAGGGCGTCGGCTCAAGAGAAAATGGTTTAGCTGAGGGGAAGGGCGTAGGCTCAAGAGAAAATGGTTTAGCTGAGGGGAAGGGCGTAGGCTCAAGGGGAAAGGCAATGTGCTATTGAGCTGAAGTCTTGAGGGAACGTGGTTTAGCTGAGGGCAAGGGCGCAGGCCCGAGGGAACGTGGTTTAGCTGAGGGCAAGGGCGCAGGCCCGAGGGAACGTGGTTTAGCTGAGGGCAAGGGCGCAGGCCCGAGGGGAAAGTGGTTAATCTGAGGGGAAGGGCGTAGGCTCAAGAGAAAATGGTTTAGATGAGGGGAAGGGCGTAGGCTCAAGGGGAAAGGCAATGTGCTATTGAGCTGAAGTCTTGAGGGAACGTGGTTTAGCTGAGGGAAACGGCGCAGGCCCGAGGGAACGTGCTTGAGCTGAGGGCAGGGGCGCAGGCCCGAGGGAACATGGTTTAGCTGAGAGAAAGGGCATAGGCCCAAGGGGAAAGGCAATGTGCTATTGAGCTGAAGTCTTGAGGGATAGTGGTTTAGCTGAGGGCAAGTACGTAGGCCCAAGGGAGAGTGGTTTAGCTGAGGGCAAGGGCGCAGGCCCGAGGGAACGTGGTTAATCTGAGAGGAAGGGCGTAGGCCCAAGGGAAAGTGGTTAATCTGGGAGGAAGGGCGTAGGCCCAAGGGGAAAGGCAATGAGCTTTTGAGCTGAAGTCTTGAGGGAGAGTGGTTTAGCTGAGGGGAAGGGCGTAGGCCCAAGGGAAATTGTTTTAGCTCAGGGGAAAGCATGTAGGCCCAAGGAAGGAACGACTATTGAGCTAAATGCCTAAGGGTGAAGGACTAGTAAGGGGAAGGGCGTAGGCCCGAGGGAGAGTGGTTTAGCTGAGAGGAAGGGCGTAGGCCCGAGGGAGAGTGGTTTAGCTGAGAGGAAGGGCGTAGGCCCAAGGGGAAAGGCAATGATCTTTTGAGCTGAAGTCTTGAGGGAGAGTGGTTTAGCTGAGGGGAAGGGCGTAGGCCCGAGGGAGAGTGGTTTAGCTGAGAGGAAGGGCGTAGGCCCGAGGGAGAGTGGTTTAGCTGAGAGGAAGGGCGTAGGCCCGAGGGAGAGTGGTTTAGCTGAGAGGAAGGGCGTAGGCCCAAGGGGAAAGGCAATGATCTTTTGAGCTGAAGTCTTGAGGGAGAGTGGTTTAGCTGAGGGGAAGGGCGTAGGCCTGAGGGAGAGTGGTTTAGCTGAGAGGAAGGGCGTAGGCCCGAGGGAGAGTGGTTTAGCTGAGGAGGAAGGGCGTAGGCCCGAGGGAGAGTGGTTTAGCTGAGAGGAAGGGCGTAGGCCCGAGGGAGAGTGGTTTAGCTGAGAGGAAGGGCGTAGGCCCGAGGGAGAGTGGTTTAGCTGAGGAGGAAGGGCGTAGGCCCGAGGGAGAGTGGTTTAGCTGAGGAGGAAGGGCGTAGGCCCAAGAGAAAGTGGTTTAGCTGAGGGGAAGGGCGTCGGCCCAAGAGAAAGTGGTTTAGCTGAGGGGAAGGGCGTCGGCCAAAGAGAAAGTGGTTTAGCTGAGGGCAAGGGCGTCGGCCCAAGAGAAAGTGGTTTAGCTGAGGGCAAGGGCGTCGGCCCAAGAGAAAGTGGTTTAGCTGAGGGCAAGGGCGTCGGCCCAAGAGAAAGTGGTTTAGCTGAGGGCAAGGGCGTCGGCCCAAGAGAAAGTGGTTTAGCTGAGGGCAAGGGCGTCGGCCCAAGAGAAAGTGGTTTAGCTGAGGGGAAGGGCGTCGGCTCAAGAGAAAGTGGTTTAGCTGAGGGGAAGGGCGTCGGCTCAAGAGAAAATGGTTTAGCTGAGGGGAAGGGCGTAGGCTCAAGGGGAAAGGCAATGTGCTATTGAGCTGAAGTCTTGAGGGAACGTGGTTTAGCTGAGGGCAAGGGCGCAGGCCCGAGGGAACGTGGTTTAGCTGAGGGCAAGGGCGCAGGCCCGAGGGAACGTGGTTTAGCTGAGGGCAAGGACGCAGGCCCGAGGGAACGTGGT
>NC_089806.1:691467-903967 GCF_029633855.1 Hoplias malabaricus
TATGTGGGGGGTGTTGTTTACGTATTGTGGTGGTGGCGGCGAGTGCGTGTGTGTGTTTTGTATGTGTGGGGTGTGTTGTTTACATATTGTGGTGTTGGCGGCGAGTGCGTGTGTGTGTGTGTGTGTTTTGTATGTGTGGGGGGTGTTGTTTACGTATTGTGGTGGTGGCGAGTGCGTGTGTGTGTGTGTGTGTGTTTTGTATATGTGGGGGGTGTTGTTTACGTATTGTGGTGGTGGCGAGTGTGTGTGTGTGTGTGTGTGTTTTGTATATGTGGGGGGTGTTGTTTACGTATTGTGGTGGTGGCGGCGAGTGCGTGTGTGTGTGTGTGTGTGTGTTTTGTATATGTGGGGGGTGTTGTTTACATATTGTGGTGGTGGTGGCGAGTGCGTGTGTGTGTGTGTGTTTTGTATGTGTGGGGTGTGTTGTTTACGTATTGTGGTGGTGGTGGCGAGTGCGTGTGTGTGTGTGTGTTTTGTATGTGTGGGGTGTGTTGTTTACGTATTGTGGTGGTGGCGGCGAGTGCGTGTGTGTGTGTGTGTTTTGTATATGTGGGGGGTGTTGTTTACGTATTGTGGTGGTGGCGGCGAGTGCGTGTGTGTGTGTGTGTGTGTGTTTTGTATGTGTGGGGTGTGTTGTTTACATATTGTGGTGGTGGCGGCGAGTGTGTGTGTGTGTGTGTGTGTTTTGTATATGTGGGGGGTGTTGTTTACGTATTGTGGTGGTGGCGGCGAGTGTGTGTGTGTGTTTTGTATGTGTGGGGTGTGTTGTTTACATATTGTGGTGTTGGCGGCGAGTGCGTGTGTGTGTGTGTGTGTGTGTGTGTTTTGTATGTGTGGGGGGTGTTGTTTACGTATTGTGGTGGTGGCGAGTGCGTGTGTGTGTGTTTTGTATATGTGGGGGGTGTTGTTTACGTATTGTGGTGGTGGCGAGTGTGTGTGTGTGTGTGTGTGTTTTGTATGTGTGGGGGGTGTTGTTTACGTATTGTGGTGGTGGCGGCGAGTGCGTGTGTGTGTGTGTTTTGTATATGTGGGGGGTGTTGTTTACGTATTGTGGTGGTGGCGGCGAGTGCGTGTGTGTGTGTGTGTGTTTTGTATATGTGGGGGGTGTTGTTTACGTATTGTGGTGGTGGCGAGTGTGTGTGTGTGTGTGTGTGTTTTGTATGTGTGGGGGGTGTTGTTTACGTATTGTGGTGGTGGCGGCGAGTGCGTGTGTGTGTGTGTTTTGTATATGTGGGGGGTGTTGTTTACGTATTGTGGTGGTGGCGGCGAGTGCGTGTGTGTGTGTGTGTGTTTTGTATGTGTGGGGGGGTGTTGTTTACGTATTGTGGTGGTGGCGGCGAATGCGTGTGTGTGTGTGTGTGTTTTGTATATGTGGGGGGTGTTGTTTACGTATTGTGGTGGTGGCGGCGAGTGCGTGTGTGTGTGTGTGTGTGTGTTTTGTATGTGTGGGGTGTGTTGTTTACATATTGTGGTGGTGGCGGCGAGTGTGTGTGTGTGTGTGTGTGTTTTGTATATGTGGGGGGTGTTGTTTACGTATTGTGGTGGTGGCGGCGAGTGTGTGTGTGTGTTTTGTATGTGTGGGGTGTGTTGTTTACATATTGTGGTGTTGGCGGCGAGTGCGTGTGTGTGTGTGTGTGTGTGTGTGTGTGTTTTGTATATGTGGGGGGTGTTGTTTACGTATTGTGGTGGTGGCGAGTGTGTGTGTGTGTGTGTGTGTTTTGTATGTGTGGGGGGTGTTGTTTACGTATTGTGGTGGTGGCGGCGAGTGCGTGTGTGTGTGTGTTTTGTATATGTGGGGGGTGTTGTTTACGTATTGTGGTGGTGGCGGCGAGTGCGTGTGTGTGTGTGTGTGTTTTGTATGTGTGGGGGGGTGTTGTTTACGTATTGTGGTGGTGGCGGCGAATGCGTGTGTGTGTGTGTGTGTTTTGTATGTGTGGGGGGGTGTTGTTTACGTATTGTGGTGCTGGCGAGTGCGTGCGTGTGTGTGTGTGTTTTGTATATGTGGGGGGTGTTGTTTACGTATTGTGGTGGTGGCGGCGAGTGCGTGTGTGTGTGTGTGTGTGTTTTGTATGTGTGGGGGGGTGTTGTTTACGTATTGTGGTGGTGGCGAGTGCGTGTGTGTGTGTGTGTGTGTGTGTGTGTGCGTTTTATATTTGTGGGGTGTGTTGTTTACGTATTGTGGTGGTGGCGAGTGCGTGTGTGTGTGTGTGTTTTGTATATGTGGGGGGGTGTTGTTTACGTATTGTGGTGGTGGCGAGTGTGTGTGTGTGTGTGTGTGTGTGTGTGTGTGTTTTGTATATGTGGGGGGTGTTGTTTACGTATTGTGGTGGTGGCGAGTGCGTGTGTGTGTGTGTGTGTGTGTGTTTTGTATATGTGGGGGGGTGTTGTTTACGTATTGTGGTGGTGGCGAGTGTGTGTGTGTGTGTGTGTGTGTGTGTGTGTTTTGTATATGTGGGGGGGTGTTGTTTACGTATTGTGGTGGTGGCGAGTGCGTGTGTGTGTGTGTTTTGTACATGTGGGGGGTGTTGTTTACGTATTGTGGTGGTGGCAAGTGTGTGTGTGTGTGTGTGTGTGTGTTTTGTATATGTGGGGGGTGTTGTTTACGTATTGTGGTGGCGGCGAGTGCGTGTGTGTGTGTGTGTGTGTGTGTGTGTTTTGTATATGTGAGGGGTTTGTTTACGTATTGTGGTGGTGGCGAGTGCGTGTGTGTGTGTGTGTGTTTTGTATATGTGGGGGGGTGTTGTTTACGTATTGTGGTGGTGGCGGCGAGTGCGTGTGTGTGTGTGTGTGTGTGTTTTGTATATGTGGGGGGTGTTGTTTACATATTGTGGTGGTGGCGGCGAGTGCGTGTGTGTGTGTGTGTTTTGTATATGTGGGGGGGTGTTGTTTATGTATTGTGGTGGTGGTGGCGAGTGCGTGTGTGTGTGTGTGTTTTGTATGTGTGGGGTGTGTTGTTTACATATTGTGGTGGTGGCGGCGAGTGCGTGTGTGTGTGTGTGTTTTGTATGTGTGGGGTGTGTTGTTTACGTATTGTGGTGGTGGCGGCGAGTGCGTGTGTGTTTTGTATGTGTGGGGTGTGTTGTTTACATATTGTGGTGGTGGCGGCGAGTGCGTGTGTGTGTGTGTGTGTGTTTTGTATGTGTGGGGTGTGTTGTTTACATATTGTGGTGGTGGCGGCGAGTGTGTGTGTGTGTGTTTTGTATATGTGGGGGGTGTTGTTTACGTATTGTGGTGGTGGCGGCGAGTGCGTGTGTGTGTGTGTGTGTGTGTGTGTGTGTGTTTTGTATGTGTGGGGGGTGTTGTTTACGTGTTGTGGTGGTGGCGAGTGTGTGTGTGTGTGTGTGTGTTTTGTATATGTGGGGGGTGTTGTTTACGTATTGTGGTGGTGGCGGCGAGTGCGTGTGTGTGTGTGTTTTGTATATGTGGGGGGTGTTGTTTACGTATTGTGGTGGTGGCGGCGAGTGCGTGTGTGTGTGTGTGTGTGTGTGTGTGTGTGTGTGTTTTGTATGTGTGGGGGGTGTTGTTTACGTATTGTGGTGGTGGCGAGTGTGTGTGTGTGTGTGTGTTTTGTATGTGTGGGGGGTGTTGTTTACGTATTGTGGTGGTGGCGAGTGCGTGTGTGTGTGTGTGTGTGTGTGCGTTTTATATTTGTGGGGTGTGTTGTTTACGTATTGTGGTGGTGGCGAGTGCGTGTGTGTGTGTGTGTGTGTGTGTTTTGTATATGTGGGGGGGTGTTGTTTACGTATTGTGGTGGTGGCGAGTGCTTGTGTGTGTGTGTGTGTTTTGTATATGTGGGGGGGTGTTGTTTACGTATTGTGGTGGTGGCGAGTGTGTGTGTGTGTGTGTGTGTTTTGTATATGTGGGGGGTGTTGTTTACGTATTGTGGTGGTGGCGAGTGCGTGTGTGTGTGTGTGTGTGTGTGTGTGTTTTGTATATGTGGGGGGGTGTTGTTTACGTATTGTGGTGGTGGCGAGTGTGTGTCTGTGTGTGTGTGTGTGTGTGTGTGTGTTTTGTATGTGTGGGGTGTGTTGTTTACATATTGTGGTGGTGGCGGCGAGTGTGTGTGTGTGTGTTTTGTATATGTGGGGGGTGTTGTTTACGTATTGTGGTGGCGGCGAGTGCGTGTGTGTGTGTGTGTGTGTGTGTGTGTGTGTGTTTTGTATGTGTGGGGGGTGTTGTTTACGTGTTGTGGTGGTGGCGAGTGTGTGTGTGTGTGTGTGTGTTTTGTATATGTGGGGGGTGTTGTTTACGTATTGTGGTGGTGGCGGCGAGTGCGTGTGTGTGTGTGTTTTGTATATGTGGGGGGTGTTGTTTACGTATTGTGGTGGTGGCGGCGAGTGCGTGTGTGTGTGTGTGTGTGTGTGTGTGTGTGTGTGTTTTGTATGTGTGGGGGGTGTTGTTTACGTATTGTGGTGGTGGCGAGTGTGTGTGTGTGTGTGTGTTTTGTATGTGTGGGGGGTGTTGTTTACGTATTGTGGTGGTGGCGAGTGCGTGTGTGTGTGTGTGTGTGTGTGCGTTTTATATTTGTGGGGTGTGTTGTTTACGTATTGTGGTGGTGGCGAGTGCGTGTGTGTGTGTGTGTGTGTGTTTTGTATATGTGGGGGGGTGTTGTTTACGTATTGTGGTGGTGGCGAGTGCTTGTGTGTGTGTGTGTGTTTTGTATATGTGGGGGGGTGTTGTTTACGTATTGTGGTGGTGGCGAGTGTGTGTGTGTGTGTGTGTGTTTTGTATATGTGGGGGGTGTTGTTTACGTATTGTGGTGGTGGCGAGTGCGTGTGTGTGTGTGTGTGTGTGTGTGTGTTTTGTATATGTGGGGGGGTGTTGTTTACGTATTGTGGTGGTGGCGAGTGTGTGTCTGTGTGTGTGTGTGTGTGTGTGTGTGTTTTGTATATGTGGGGGGTGTTGTTTACGTATTGTGGTGGTGGCGAGTGTGTGTGTGTGTGTTTTGTATATGTGGGGGGGTGTTGTTTACGTATTGTGGTGGTGGCAAGTGTGTGTGTGTGTGTGTGTGTGTGTGTTTTGTATATGTGGGGGGTGTTGTTTACGTATTGTGGTGGCGGCGAGTGCGTGTGTGTGTGTGTGTTTTGTATATGTGGGGGGGTGTTGTTTACGTATTGTGGTGGTGGCGAGTGCGTGTGTGTGTGTGTGTGTTTTGTATATGTGGGGGGTGTTGTTTACGTATTGTGGTGGTGGCGAGTGCGTGTGTGTGTGTGTGTGTGTGTGTGTGTTTTGTATATGTGGGGGGGTGTTGTTTACGTATTGTGGTGGTGGCGAGTGTGTGTCTGTGTGTGTGTGTGTGTGTGTGTGTGTTTTGTATATGTGGGGGGTGTTGTTTACGTATTGTGGTGGTGGCGAGTGTGTGTGTGTGTGTTTTGTATATGTGGGGGGGTGTTGTTTACGTATTGTGGTGGTGGCAAGTGTGTGTGTGTGTGTGTGTGTGTGTGTTTTGTATATGTGGGGGGTGTTGTTTACGTATTGTGGTGGCGGCGAGTGCGTGTGTGTGTGTGTGTTTTGTATATGTGGGGGGGTGTTGTTTACGTATTGTGGTGGTGGCGAGTGCGTGTGTGTGTGTGTGTGTGTGTGTGTGTGTGTTTTGTATATGTGGGGTGTGTTGTTTACGTATTGTGGTGGTGGCGGCGAGTGCGTGTGTGTGTGTGTGTGTGTGTGTGTTTTGTATATGTGGGGGGTGTTGTTTACGTATTGTGGTGGTGGCGAGTGCGTGTGTGCGTTTTGTATATGTGGGGGGTGTTGTTTACGTATTGTGGTGGTGGCGAGTGCGCGTGTGTGTGTGTGTGTGTGTGTGCGTTTTGTATATGTGGGGGGTGTTGTTTACGTATTGTGGTGGTGGCGAGTGCGTGTGTGTGTGTGTGTGTGTGTTTTGTATATGTGGGGGGGTGTTGTTTACGTATTGTGGTGGTGGCGAGTGCTTGTGTGTGTGTGTGTGTTTTGTATATGTGGGGGGGTGTTGTTTACGTATTGTGGTGGTGGCGAGTGTGTGTGTGTGTGTGTGTGTGTTTTGTATATGTGGGGGGTGTTGTTTACGTATTGTGGTGGTGGCGAGTGCGTGTGTGTGTGTGTGTGTGTGTGTGTGTTTTGTATATGTGGGGGGGTGTTGTTTACGTATTGTGGTGGTGGCGAGTGTGTGTGTGTGTGTGTGTGTGTGTGTGTGTTTTGTATATGTGGGGGGTGTTGTTTACGTATTGTGGTGGTGGCGAGTGTGTGTGTGTGTGTGTGTGTGTGTGTGTTTTGTATATGTGGGGGGTGTTGTTTACGTATTGTGGTGGTGGCGAGTGTGTGTGTGTGTGTTTTGTATATGTGGGGGGGTGTTGTTTACGTATTGTGGTGGTGGCAAGTGTGTGTGTGTGTGTGTGTGTGTTTTGTATATGTGGGGGGTGTTGTTTACGTATTGTGGTGGCGGCGAGTGCGTGTGTGTGTGTGTGTGTGAGTGTGTTTTGTATATGTGGGGGGGTGTTGTTTACGTATTGTGGTGGTGGCGAGTGCGTGTGTGTGTGTGTGTGCGTTTTGTATATGTGGGGTGTGTTGTTTACGTATTGTGGTGGTGGCGGCGAGTGCGTGTGTGTGTGTGTGTGTGTTTTGTATATGTGGGGGGTGTTGTTTACGTATTGTGGTGGTGGCGAGTGTGTGTGTGTGTGTGTGTTTTGTATATGTGGGGGGGTGTTGTTTACGTATTGTGGTGGTGGCGAGTGCGTGTGTGTGTGTGTGTGCGTTTTGTATATGTGGGGTGTGTTGTTTACGTATTGTGGTGGTGGCGGCGAGTGCGTGTGTGTGTGTGTGTGTGTGTGTGTGTGTTTTGTATGTGTGGGGTGTGTTGTTTACGTATTGTGGTGGTGGCGGCGAGTGCGTGTGTGTGTGTGTGTGTGTGTGTGTTTTGTATATGTGGGGGGTGTTGTTTACGTATTGTGGTGGCGGCGAGTGCGTGTGTGTGTGTGTGTGTGTGTGTGTGCGTTTTGTATATGTGGGGGGTGTTGTTTACGTATTGTGGTGGTGGCGAGTGCGTGTGTGTGTGTGTGTGTGTGTGTGTGCGTTTTGTATATGTGGGGGGTGTTGTTTACGTATTGTGGTGGTGGCGAGTGCGCGTGTGTGTGTGTGTGTGTGTGTGTGTGCGTTTTGTATATGTGGGGGGTGTTGTTTACGTATTGTGGTGGTGGCGAGTGCGTGTGTGTGTGTGTGTGTGTGCGTTTTATATTTGTGGGGTGTGTTGTTTACGTATTGTGGTGGTGGCGAGTGCGTGTGTGTGTGTGTGTGTGTGTTTTGTATATGTGGGGGGGTGTTGTTTACGTATTGTGGTGGTGGCGAGTGCTTGTGTGTGTGTGTGTGTTTTGTATATGTGGGGGGGTGTTGTTTACGTATTGTGGTGGTGGCGAGTGTGTGTGTGTGTGTGTGTGTTTTGTATATGTGGGGGGTGTTGTTTACGTATTGTGGTGGTGGCGAGTGCATGTGTGTGTGTGTGTGTGTGTGTGTTTTGTATATGTGGGGGGGTGTTGTTTACGTATTGTGGTGGTGGCGAGTGTGTGTGTGTGTGTGTGTTTTGTATATGTGGGGGGTGTTGTTTACGTATTGTGGTGGTGGCGAGTGTGTGTGTGTGTGTTTTGTATATGTGGGGGGGTGTTGTTTACGTATTGTGGTGGTGGCGAGTGTGTGTGTGTGTGTGTGTGTGTGTGCGTTTTGTATATGTGGGGGGTGTTGTTTACGTATTGTGGTGGTGGCGAGTGCGTGTGTGTGTGTGTGTGTGTGTGCGTTTTATATTTGTGGGGTGTGTTGTTTACGTATTGTGGTGGTGGCGAGTGCGTGTGTGTGTGTGTGTGTGTGTTTTGTATATGTGGGGGGGTGTTGTTTACGTATTGTGGTGGTGGCGAGTGCTTGTGTGTGTGTGTGTGTTTTGTATATGTGGGGGGGTGTTGTTTACGTATTGTGGTGGTGGCGAGTGTGTGTGTGTGTGTGTGTGTTTTGTATATGTGGGGGGTGTTGTTTACGTATTGTGGTGGTGGCGAGTGCATGTGTGTGTGTGTGTGTGTGTGTGTTTTGTATATGTGGGGGGGTGTTGTTTACGTATTGTGGTGGTGGCGAGTGTGTGTGTGTGTGTGTGTGTGTGTGTGTTTTGTATATGTGGGGGGTGTTGTTTACGTATTGTGGTGGCGGCGAGTGCGTGTGTGTGTGTGTGTGTGTGTGTGTTTTGTATGTGTGGGGGGGTGTTGTTTACGTATTGTGGTGGTGGCGAGTGCGTGTGTGTGTGTGTGTGCGTTTTGTATATGTGGGGTGTGTTGTTTACGTATTGTGGTGGTGGCGGCGAGTGCGTGTGTGTGTGTGTGTGTGTGTTTTGTATATGTGGGGGGTGTTGTTTACGTATTGTGGTGGTGGCGAGTGCGTGTGTGTGTGTGCGTTTTGTATATGTGGGGGGTGTTGTTTACGTATTATGGTGGTGGCGAGTGCGTGTGTGTGTGTGTGTGTGTGTGTGCGTTTTGTATATGTGGGGGGTGTTGTTTACGTATTGTGGTGGTGGCGAGTGCGTGTGTGTGTGTGTGTGTGTGTGTGTGTGCGTTTTGTATATGTGGGGGGTGTTGTTTACGTATTGTGGTGGTGGCGAGTGCGCGTGTGTGTGTGTGTGTGTGTGTGTGTGCGTTTTGTATATGTGGGGTGTGTTGTTTACGTATTGTGGTGGCGGCGAGTGCGTGTGTGTGTGTGTGTGTGTGTGTGTGTGTGTGTGTGTTTTGTATATGTGGGGGGTGTTGTTTACGTATTGTGGTGGTGGCGAGTGCTTGTGTGTGTGTGTGTGTTTTGTATATGTGGGGGGGTGTTGTTTAAGTATTGTGGTGGTGGCGAGTGCTTGTGTGTGTGTGTGTGTTTTGTATATGTGGGGGGGTGTTGTTTACGTATTGTGGTGGTGGCGAGTGCGTGTGTGTGTGTGTGTGTTTTGTATATGTGGGGGGGTGTTGTTTACGTATTGTGGTGGTGGCGAGTGCTTGTGTGTGTGTGTGTGTTTTGTATATGTGGGGGGGTGTTGTTTACGTATTGTGGTGGTGGCGAGTGCTTGTGTGTGTGTGTGTGTTTTGTATATGTGGGGGGGTGTTGTTTACGTATTGTGGTGGTGGCGAGTGCGTGTGTGTGTGTGTGTGTTTTGTATATGTGGGGGGGTGTTGTTTACGTATTGTGGTGGTGGCGAGTGCTTGTGTGTGTGTGTGTGTTTTGTATATGTGGGGGGGTGTTGTTTACGTATTGTGGTGGTGGCGAGTGCGTGTGTGTGTGTGTGTGTTTTGTATATGTGGGGGGGTGTTGTTTACGTATTGTGGTGGTGGCGAGTGCTTGTGTGTGTGTGTGTGTTTTGTATATGTGGGGGGGTGTTGTTTACGTATTGTGGTGGTGGCGAGTGCGTGTGTGTGTGTGTGTGTTTTGTATATGTGGGGGGGTGTTGTTTACGTATTGTGGTGGTGGCGAGTGCTTGTGTGTGTGTGTGTGTTTTGTATATGTGGGGGGGTGTTGTTTACGTATTGTGGTGGTGGCGAGTGCGTGTGTGTGTGTGTGTGTGTGTGTGTGTGTGTTTTGTATATGTGGGGGGTGTTGTTTACGTATTGTGGTGGCGGCGAGTGCGTGTGTGTGTGTGTGTGTGTTTTGTATATGTGGGGGGGTGTTGTTTACGTATTGTGGTGGTGGCGAGTGCGTGTGTGTGTGTGTGTGCGTTTTGTATATGTGGGGTGTGTTGTTTACGTATTGTGGTGGTGGCGGCGAGTGCGTGTGTGTGTGTGTGTGTGTGTGTGTGTGTGTGTGTTTTGTATATGTGGGGGGGTGTTGTTTACGTATTGTGGTGGTGGCGAGTGCGTGTGTGTGTGTGTTTTGTATATGTGGGGGGGTGTTGTTTAAGTATTGTGGTGGTGGCGAGTGCGTGTGTGTGTGTGTGTGTGCGTTTTATACTTGGGGGGTGTGTTGTTTACGTATTGTGGTGGTGGCGAGTGCGTGTGTGTGTGTGTGTGTGTGTTTTGTATATGTGGGGGGGTGTTGTTTACGTATTGTGGTGGTGGCGAGTGCGTGTGTGTGTGTGTGTGTGTGTGTGTGTTTTGTATATGTGGGGGGGTGTTGTTTACGTATTGTGGTGGTGGCGAGTGCGTGTGTGTGTGTGTGTGTGCGTTTTGTATATGTGGGGTGTGTTGTTTACGTATTGTGGTGGTGGCGGCGAGTGCGTGTGTGTGTGTGTGTGTGTGTGTGTGTGTGTGTGTTTTGTATATGTGGGGGGTGTTGTTTACGTATTGTGGTGGCGGCGAGTGCGCGTGTGTGTGTGTGTGTGTTTTGTATATGTGGGGTGTGTTGTTTACGTATTGTGGTGGTGGCGGCGAGTGCGTGTGTGTGTGTGTGTGTGTGTGTGTGTGTGTGTGTGTGTGTGTTTTGTATATGTGGGGGGTGTTGTTTACGTATTGTGGTGGTGGCGAGTGCGTGTGTGTGTGTGTGTGCGTTTTGTATATGTGGGGGGTGTTGTTTACGTATTGTGGTGGTGGCAAGTGTGTGTGTGTGTGTGTGTGTGTGTGTGTGTGTGTGTGTGTGTGTGTGTTTTGTATATGTGGGGGGTGTTGTTTACGTATTGTGGTGGCGGCGAGTGCGTGTGTGTGTGTGTGTGTGTGTTTTGTATATGTGGGGGGGTGTTGTTTACGTATTGTGGTGGTGGCAAGTGTGTGTGTGTGTGTGTGTGTGTGTGTTTTGTATATGTGGGGGGTGTTGTTTACGTATTGTGGTGGCGGCGAGTGCGTGTGTGTGTGTGTGTGTGTGTGTTTTGTATATGTGGGGGGGTGTTGTTTACGTATTGTGGTGGTGGCGAGTGCGTGTGTGTGTGTGTGTGCGTTTTGTATATGTGGGGTGTGTTGTTTACGTATTGTGGTGGTGGCGGCGAGTGCGTGTGTGTGTTTTGTATATGTGGGGGGTGTTGTTTACGTATTGTGGTGGCGGCGAGTGCGTGTGTGTGTGTGTGTGTGTGTGTTTTGTATATGTGGGGGGGTGTTGTTTACGTATTGTGGTGGTGGCGAGTGCGTGTGTGTGTGTGTGTGCGTTTTGTATATGTGGGGTGTGTTGTTTACGTATTGTGGTGGTGGCAAGTGTGTGTGTGTGGGTGTGTGTGTGTGTTTTGTATATGTGGGGGGGTGTTGTTTACGTATTGTGGTGGTGGCGAGTGCGTGTGTGTGTGTGTGTGCGTTTTGTATATGTGGGGTGTGTTGTTTACGTATTGTGGTGGTGGCGGCGAGTGCGTGTGTGTGTTTTGTATATGTGGGGGGTGTTGTTTACGTATTGTGGTGGCGGCGAGTGCGTGTGTGTGTGTGTGTGTGTGTGTTTTGTATATGTGGGGGGGTGTTGTTTACGTATTGTGGTGGTGGCGAGTGCGTGTGTGTGTGTGTGTGTGCGTTTTGTATATGTGGGGTGTGTTGTTTACGTATTGTGGTGGTGGCGAGTGCGTGTGTGTGTTTTGTATATGTGGGGGGTGTTGTTTACGTATTGTGGTGGTGGCGAGTGCGTGTGTGTGTGTGTGTGCGTTTTGTATATGTGGGGTGTGTTGTTTACGTATTGTGGTGGTGGCGGCGAGTGCGTGTGTGTGTGTGTTTTGTATATGTGGGGGGTGTTGTTTACGTATTGTGGTGGTGGCGAGTGCGTGTGTGTGTGTATGTGTGTGTGTGTTTTGTATATGTGGGGGGTGTTGTTTACGTATTGTGGTGGTGGCAAGTGTGTGTGTGTGTGTGTGTGTGTGTGTTTTGTATATGTGGGGTGTGTTGTTTACGTATTGTGGTGGCGGCGAGTGCGTGTGTGTGTGTGTGTGTGTGTGTGTGTGTGTTTTGTATATGTGGGGGGTGTTGTTTACGTATTGTGGTGGCGGCGAGTGCGTGTGTGTGTGTGTGTGTGTGTGTGTGTGTGCGTTTTGTATATGTGGGGGGTGTTGTTTACGTATTGTGGTGGTGGCGGCAAGTGTGTGTGTGTGTGTGTGTGTGTGTGTGTGTGTGTGTGTTTTGTATATGTGGGGTGTGTTGTTTACGTATTGTGGTGGTGGCGAGTGCGTGTGTGTGTGTGTGTGTGCGTTTTGTATATGTGGGGGGTGTTGTTTACGTATTGTGGTGGTGGCAAGTGTGTGTGTGTGTGTGTGTGTGTGTGTGTGTGTGTGTGTTTTGTATATGTGGGGGGTGTTGTTTACGTATTGTGGTGGTGGCGGCGAGTGCGTGTGTGTGTGTGTGCGTTTTGTATATGTGGGGTGTGTTGTTTACGTATTGTACGTATTGTGGTGGTGGCGAGTGCGTGTGTGTGTGTGTGTGTGTGTGTTTTGTATATGTGGGGGGGTGTTGTTTACGTATTGTGGTGGTGGCGAGTGCGTGTGTGTGTGTGTGTGTGTGTTTTGTATATGTGGGGTGTGTTGTTTACGTATTGTACGTATTGTGGTGGTGGCGAGTGCGTGTGTGTGTGTGTGTTTTGTATGTGTGGGGGGGTGTTGTTTACGTATTGTGGTGGTGGCGAGTGCTTGTGTGTGTGTGTGTGTTTTGTATATGTGGGGGGGTGTTGTTTACGTATTGTACGTATTGTGGTGGTGGCGAGTGCGTGTGTGTGTGTGTTTTGTATATGTGGGGTGTGTTGTTTACGTATTGTACGTATTGTGGTGGTGGCGAGTGCGTGTGTGTGTGTGTGTGTGTTTTGTATATGTGGGGGGGTGTTGTTTACATATTGTGGTGGTGGCGAGTGCGTGTGTGTGTGTGTGTGTGTTTTGTATATGTGGGGTTTGTTGTTTACGTATTGTGGTGGTGGCGAGTGCATGTGTGTGTGTGTGTGTGTTTTGTATATGTGGGGTTTGTTGTTTACGTATTGTGGTGGTGGCGAGTGCATGTGTGTGTGTGTGTGTGTGTGTTTTGTATATGTGGGGGGGTGTTGTTTACGTATTGTGGTGGTGGCGAGTGCGTGTGTGTGTGTTTTGTATATGTGGGGGGTGTTGTTTACCTATTGTGGTGGTGGCGGCGAGTGCGTGTGTGTGTGTGTTTTGTATATGTGGGGGGTGTTGTTTACGTATTGTGGTGGTGGCGGCGAGTGCGTGTGTGTGTGTGTGTGTTTTGTATGTGTGGGGGGGTGTTGTTTACGTATTGTGGTGGTGGCGGCGAATGCGTGTGTGTGTGTGTGTGTTTTGTATATGTGGGGGGTGTTGTTTACGTATTGTGGTGGTGGCGGCGAGTGCGTGTGTGTGTGTGTGTGTGTGTTTTGTATGTGTGGGGTGTGTTGTTTACATATTGTGGTGGTGGCGGCGAGTGTGTGTGTGTGTGTGTGTGTTTTGTATATGTGGGGGGTGTTGTTTACGTATTGTGGTGGTGGCGGCGAGTGTGTGTGTGTGTTTTGTATGTGTGGGGTGTGTTGTTTACATATTGTGGTGTTGGCGGCGAGTGCGTGTGTGTGTGTGTGTGTGTGTGTGTGTGTTTTGTATATGTGGGGGGTGTTGTTTACGTATTGTGGTGGTGGCGAGTGTGTGTGTGTGTGTGTGTGTTTTGTATGTGTGGGGGGTGTTGTTTACGTATTGTGGTGGTGGCGGCGAGTGCGTGTGTGTGTGTGTTTTGTATATGTGGGGGGTGTTGTTTACGTATTGTGGTGGTGGCGGCGAGTGCGTGTGTGTGTGTGTGTGTTTTGTATGTGTGGGGGGGTGTTGTTTACGTATTGTGGTGGTGGCGGCGAATGCGTGTGTGTGTGTGTGTGTTTTGTATGTGTGGGGGGGTGTTGTTTACGTATTGTGGTGCTGGCGAGTGCGTGCGTGTGTGTGTGTGTTTTGTATATGTGGGGGGTGTTGTTTACGTATTGTGGTGGTGGCGGCGAGTGCGTGTGTGTGTGTGTGTGTGTTTTGTATGTGTGGGGGGGTGTTGTTTACGTATTGTGGTGGTGGCGAGTGCGTGTGTGTGTGTGTGTGTGTGTGTGCGTTTTATATTTGTGGGGTGTGTTGTTTACGTATTGTGGTGGTGGCGAGTGCGTGTGTGTGTGTGTGTTTTGTATATGTGGGGGGGTGTTGTTTACGTATTGTGGTGGTGGCGAGTGCTTGTGTGTGTGTGTGTGTTTTGTATATGTGGGGGGGTGTTGTTTACGTATTGTGGTGGTGGCGAGTGTGTGTGTGTGTGTGTGTGTGTGTGTGTGTGTTTTGTATATGTGGGGGGTGTTGTTTACGTATTGTGGTGGTGGCGAGTGCGTGTGTGTGTGTGTGTGTGTGTGTTTTGTATATGTGGGGGGGTGTTGTTTACGTATTGTGGTGGTGGCGAGTGTGTGTGTGTGTGTGTGTGTGTGTGTGTGTGTTTTGTATATGTGGGGGGGTGTTGTTTACGTATTGTGGTGGTGGCGAGTGCGTGTGTGTGTGTGTTTTGTACATGTGGGGGGTGTTGTTTACGTATTGTGGTGGTGGCAAGTGTGTGTGTGTGTGTGTGTGTGTGTTTTGTATATGTGGGGGGTGTTGTTTACGTATTGTGGTGGCGGCGAGTGCGTGTGTGTGTGTGTGTGTGTGTGTGTTTTGTATATGTGAGGGGTTTGTTTACGTATTGTGGTGGTGGCGAGTGCGTGTGTGTGTGTGTGTGTTTGTATATGTGGGGGGTGTTGTTTACGTATTGTGGTGGTGGCGGCGAGTGCGTGTGTGTGTGTGTGTGTGTGTTTTGTATATGTGGGGGGTGTTGTTTACATATTGTGGTGGTGGCGGCGAGTGCGTGTGTGTGTGTGTGTTTTGTATATGTGGGGGGGTGTTGTTTATGTATTGTGGTGGTGGTGGCGAGTGCGTGTGTGTGTGTGTGTTTTGTATGTGTGGGGTGTGTTGTTTACATATTGTGGTGGTGGCGGCGAGTGCGTGTGTGTGTGTGTGTTTTGTATGTGTGGGGTGTGTTGTTTACGTATTGTGGTGGTGGCGGCGAGTGCGTGTGTGTTTTGTATGTGTGGGGTGTGTTGTTTACATATTGTGGTGGTGGCGGCGAGTGCGTGTGTGTGTGTGTGTGTGTTTTGTATGTGTGGGGTGTGTTGTTTACATATTGTGGTGGTGGCGGCGAGTGTGTGTGTGTGTGTTTTGTATATGTGGGGGGTGTTGTTTACGTATTGTGGTGGTGGCGGCGAGTGCGTGTGTGTGTGTGTGTGTGTGTGTGTGTGTGTTTTGTATGTGTGGGGGGTGTTGTTTACGTGTTGTGGTGGTGGCGAGTGTGTGTGTGTGTGTGTGTGTTTTGTATATGTGGGGGGTGTTGTTTACGTATTGTGGTGGTGGCGGCGAGTGCGTGTGTGTGTGTGTTTGTATATGTGGGGGGTGTTGTTTACGTATTGTGGTGGTGGCGGCGAGTGCGTGTGTGTGTGTGTGTGTGTGTGTGTGTGTGTGTGTGTTTTGTATGTGTGGGGGGTGTTGTTTACGTATTGTGGTGGTGGCGAGTGTGTGTGTGTGTGTGTGTTTTGTATGTGTGGGGGGTGTTGTTTACGTATTGTGGTGGTGGGCGAGTGCGTGTGTGTGTATGTGTGTGTGTGTGTGTGCGTTTTATATTTGTGGGGTGTGTTGTTTACGTATTGTGGTGGTGGCGAGTGCGTGTGTGTGTGTGTGTGTGTGTGTTTTGTATATGTGGGGGGGTGTTGTTTACGTATTGTGGTGGTGGCGAGTGCTTGTGTGTGTGTGTGTGTTTTGTATATGTGGGGGGGTGTTGTTTACGTATTGTGGTGGTGGCGAGTGTGTGTGTGTGTGTGTGTGTTTTGTATATGTGGGGGGTGTTGTTTACGTATTGTGGTGGTGGCGAGTGCGTGTGTGTGTGTGTGTGTGTGTGTGTGTGTTTTGTATATGTGGGGGGGTGTTGTTTACGTATTGTGGTGGTGGCGAGTGTGTGTCTGTGTGTGTGTGTGTGTGTGTGTGTGTTTTGTATGTGTGGGGTGTGTTGTTTACATATTGTGGTGGTGGCGACGAGTGTGTGTGTGTGTGTTTTGTATATGTGGGGGGTGTTGTTTACGTATTGTGGTGGCGGCGAGTGCGTGTGTGTGTGTGTGTGTGTGTGTGTGTGTGTGTTTTGTATGTGTGGGGGGTGTTGTTTACGTGTTGTGGTGGTGGCGAGTGTGTGTGTGTGTGTGTGTGTTTTGTATATGTGGGGGGTGTTGTTTACGTATTGTGGTGGTGGCGGCGAGTGCGTGTGTGTGTGTGTTTTGTATATGTGGGGGGTGTTGTTTACGTATTGTGGTGGTGGCGGCGAGTGCGTGTGTGTGTGTGTGTGTGTGTGTGTGTGTGTGTGTTTTGTATGTGTGGGGGGTGTTGTTTACGTATTGTGGTGGTGGCGAGTGTGTGTGTGTGTGTGTGTTTTGTATGTGTGGGGGGTGTTGTTTACGTATTGTGGTGGTGGCGAGTGCGTGTGTGTGTGTGTGTGTGTGTGCGTTTTATATTTGTGGGGTGTGTTGTTTACGTATTGTGGTGGTGGCGAGTGCGTGTGTGTGTGTGTGTGTGTGTTTTGTATATGTGGGGGGGTGTTGTTTACGTATTGTGGTGGTGGCGAGTGCTTGTGTGTGTGTGTGTGTTTTGTATATGTGGGGGGGTGTTGTTTACGTATTGTGGTGGTGGCGAGTGTGTGTGTGTGTGTGTGTGTTTTGTATATGTGGGGGGTGTTGTTTACGTATTGTGGTGGTGGCGAGTGCGTGTGTGTGTGTGTGTGTGTGTGTGTGTTGTATATGTGGGGGGGTGTTGTTTACGTATTGTGGTGGTGGCGAGTGTGTGTCTGTGTGTGTGTGTGTGTGTGTGTGTGTTTTGTATATGTGGGGGGTGTTGTTTACGTATTGTGGTGGTGGCGAGTGTGTGTGTGTGTGTTTTGTATATGTGGGGGGGTGTTGTTTACGTATTGTGGTGGTGGCAAGTGTGTGTGTGTGTGTGTGTGTGTGTGTTTTGTATATGTGGGGGGTGTTGTTTACGTATTGTGGTGGCGGCGAGTGCGTGTGTGTGTGTGTGTTTTGTATATGTGGGGGGGTGTTGTTTACGTATTGTGGTGGTGGCGAGTGCGTGTGTGTGTGTGTGTGTTTTGTATATGTGGGGGGTGTTGTTTACGTATTGTGGTGGTGGCGAGTGCGTGTGTGTGTGTGTGTGTGTGTGTGTGTTTTGTATATGTGGGGGGGTGTTGTTTACGTATTGTGGTGGTGGCGAGTGTGTGTCTGTGTGTGTGTGTGTGTGTGTGTGTGTTTTGTATATGTGGGGGGTGTTGTTTACGTATTGTGGTGGTGGCGAGTGTGTGTGTGTGTGTTTTGTATATGTGGGGGGGTGTTGTTTACGTATTGTGGTGGTGGCAAGTGTGTGTGTGTGTGT
This sequence comes from Hoplias malabaricus, assembly GCF_029633855.1. NCBI lineage: Eukaryota > Metazoa > Chordata > Actinopteri > Characiformes > Erythrinidae > Hoplias > Hoplias malabaricus. Next base: position 708,758 of record NC_089806.1, read on the forward strand.
GTGTGTGTGTGTTTTGTATATGTGGGGGGTGTTGTTTACGTATTGTGGTGGCGGCGAGTGCGTGTGTGTGTGTGTGTTTTGTATATGTGGGGGGGTGTTGTTTACGTATTGTGGTGGTGGCGAGTGCGTGTGTGTGTGTGTGTGTGTGTGTGTGTGTGTTTTGTATATGTGGGGTGTGTTGTTTACGTATTGTGGTGGTGGCGGCGAGTGCGTGTGTGTGTGTGTGTGTGTGTGTGTTTTGTATATGTGGGGGGTGTTGTTTACGTATTGTGGTGGTGGCGAGTGCGTGTGTGTGTGTGCGTTTTGTATATGTGGGGGGTGTTGTTTACGTATTGTGGTGGTGGCGAGTGCGCGTGTGTGTGTGTGTGTGTGTGTGCGTTTTGTATATGTGGGGGGTGTTGTTTACGTATTGTGGTGGTGGCGAGTGCGTGTGTGTGTGTGTGTGTGTGTTTTGTATATGTGGGGGGGTGTTGTTTACGTATTGTGGTGGTGGCGAGTGCTTGTGTGTGTGTGTGTGTTTTGTATATGTGGGGGGGTGTTGTTTACGTATTGTGGTGGTGGCGAGTGTGTGTGTGTGTGTGTGTGTGTTTTGTATATGTGGGGGGTGTTGTTTACGTATTGTGGTGGTGGCGAGTGCGTGTGTGTGTGTGTGTGTGTGTGTGTGTTTTGTATATGTGGGGGGGTGTTGTTTACGTATTGTGGTGGTGGCGAGTGTGTGTGTGTGTGTGTGTGTGTGTGTGTGTTTTGTATATGTGGGGGGTGTTGTTTACGTATTGTGGTGGTGGCGAGTGTGTGTGTGTGTGTGTGTGTGTGTGTTTTGTATATGTGGGGGGTGTTGTTTACGTATTGTGGTGGTGGCGAGTGTGTGTGTGTGTGTTTTGTATATGTGGGGGGGTGTTGTTTACGTATTGTGGTGGTGGCAAGTGTGTGTGTGTGTGTGTGTGTGTTTTGTATATGTGGGGGGTGTTGTTTACGTATTGTGGTGGCGGCGAGTGCGTGTGTGTGTGTGTGTGTGTGTGTGTTTTGTATATGTGGGGGGGTGTTGTTTACGTATTGTGGTGGTGGCGAGTGCGTGTGTGTGTGTGTGTGCGTTTTGTATATGTGGGGTGTGTTGTTTACGTATTGTGGTGGTGGCGGCGAGTGCGTGTGTGTGTGTGTGTGTGTTTTGTATATGTGGGGGGTGTTGTTTACGTATTGTGGTGGTGGCGAGTGTGTGTGTGTGTGTGTGTTTTGTATATGTGGGGGGGTGTTGTTTACGTATTGTGGTGGTGGCGAGTGCGTGTGTGTGTGTGTGTGCGTTTTGTATATGTGGGGTGTGTTGTTTACGTATTGTGGTGGTGGCGGCGAGTGCGTGTGTGTGTGTGTGTGTGTGTGTGTGTGTTTTGTATGTGTGGGGTGTGTTGTTTACGTATTGTGGTGGTGGCGGCGAGTGCGTGTGTGTGTGTGTGTGTGTGTTTTGTATATGTGGGGGGTGTTGTTTACGTATTGTGGTGGCGGCGAGTGCGTGTGTGTGTGTGTGTGTGTGTGTGTGCGTTTTGTATATGTGGGGGGTGTTGTTTACGTATTGTGGTGGTGGCGAGTGCGTGTGTGTGTGTGTGTGTGTGTGTGTGCGTTTTGTATATGTGGGGGGTGTTGTTTACGTATTGTGGTGGTGGCGAGTGCGCGTGTGTGTGTGTGTGTGTGTGTGTGTGCGTTTTGTATATGTGGGGGGTGTTGTTTACGTATTGTGGTGGTGGCGAGTGCGTGTGTGTGTGTGTGTGTGTGCGTTTTATATTTGTGGGGTGTGTTGTTTACGTATTGTGGTGGTGGCGAGTGCGTGTGTGTGTGTGTGTGTGTGTTTTGTATATGTGGGGGGGTGTTGTTTACGTATTGTGGTGGTGGCGAGTGCTTGTGTGTGTGTGTGTGTTTTGTATATGTGGGGGGGTGTTGTTTACGTATTGTGGTGGTGGCGAGTGTGTGTGTGTGTGTGTGTGTTTTGTATATGTGGGGGGTGTTGTTTACGTATTGTGGTGGTGGCGAGTGCATGTGTGTGTGTGTGTGTGTGTGTGTTTTGTATATGTGGGGGGGTGTTGTTTACGTATTGTGGTGGTGGCGAGTGTGTGTGTGTGTGTGTGTTTTGTATATGTGGGGGGTGTTGTTTACGTATTGTGGTGGTGGCGAGTGTGTGTGTGTGTGTTTTGTATATGTGGGGGGGTGTTGTTTACGTATTGTGGTGGTGGCGAGTGTGTGTGTGTGTGTGTGTGTGTGTGCGTTTTGTATATGTGGGGGGTGTTGTTTACGTATTGTGGTGGTGGCGAGTGCGTGTGTGTGTGTGTGTGTGTGTGCGTTTTATATTTGTGGGGTGTGTTGTTTACGTATTGTGGTGGTGGCGAGTGCGTGTGTGTGTGTGTGTGTGTGTTTTGTATATGTGGGGGGGTGTTGTTTACGTATTGTGGTGGTGGCGAGTGCTTGTGTGTGTGTGTGTGTTTTGTATATGTGGGGGGGTGTTGTTTACGTATTGTGGTGGTGGCGAGTGTGTGTGTGTGTGTGTGTGTTTTGTATATGTGGGGGGTGTTGTTTACGTATTGTGGTGGTGGCGAGTGCGTGTGTGTGTGTGCGTTTTGTATATGTGGGGGGTGTTGTTTACGTATTGTGGTGGTGGCGAGTGCGCGTGTGTGTGTGTGTGTGTGTGTGCGTTTTGTATATGTGGGGGGTGTTGTTTACGTATTGTGGTGGTGGCGAGTGCGTGTGTGTGTGTGTGTGTGTGTTTTGTATATGTGGGGGGGTGTTGTTTACGTATTGTGGTGGTGGCGAGTGCTTGTGTGTGTGTGTGTGTTTTGTATATGTGGGGGGGTGTTGTTTACGTATTGTGGTGGTGGCGAGTGTGTGTGTGTGTGTGTGTGTGTTTTGTATATGTGGGGGGTGTTGTTTACGTATTGTGGTGGTGGCGAGTGCGTGTGTGTGTGTGTGTGTGTGTGTGTGTTTTGTATATGTGGGGGGGTGTTGTTTACGTATTGTGGTGGTGGCGAGTGTGTGTGTGTGTGTGTGTGTGTGTGTGTGTTTTGTATATGTGGGGGGTGTTGTTTACGTATTGTGGTGGTGGCGAGTGTGTGTGTGTGTGTGTGTGTGTGTGTTTTGTATATGTGGGGGGTGTTGTTTACGTATTGTGGTGGTGGCGAGTGTGTGTGTGTGTGTTTTGTATATGTGGGGGGGTGTTGTTTACGTATTGTGGTGGTGGCAAGTGTGTGTGTGTGTGTGTGTGTGTTTTGTATATGTGGGGGGTGTTGTTTACGTATTGTGGTGGCGGCGAGTGCGTGTGTGTGTGTGTGTGTGTGTGTGTTTTGTATATGTGGGGGGGTGTTGTTTACGTATTGTGGTGGTGGCGAGTGCGTGTGTGTGTGTGTGTGCGTTTTGTATATGTGGGGTGTGTTGTTTACGTATTGTGGTGGTGGCGGCGAGTGCGTGTGTGTGTGTGTGTGTGTTTTGTATATGTGGGGGGTGTTGTTTACGTATTGTGGTGGTGGCGAGTGTGTGTGTGTGTGTGTGTTTTGTATATGTGGGGGGGTGTTGTTTACGTATTGTGGTGGTGGCGAGTGCGTGTGTGTGTGTGTGTGCGTTTTGTATATGTGGGGTGTGTTGTTTACGTATTGTGGTGGTGGCGGCGAGTGCGTGTGTGTGTGTGTGTGTGTGTGTGTGTGTTTTGTATGTGTGGGGTGTGTTGTTTACGTATTGTGGTGGTGGCGGCGAGTGCGTGTGTGTGTGTGTGTGTGTGTTTTGTATATGTGGGGGGTGTTGTTTACGTATTGTGGTGGCGGCGAGTGCGTGTGTGTGTGTGTGTGTGTGTGTGTGCGTTTTGTATATGTGGGGGGTGTTGTTTACGTATTGTGGTGGTGGCGAGTGCGTGTGTGTGTGTGTGTGTGTGTGTGTGCGTTTTGTATATGTGGGGGGTGTTGTTTACGTATTGTGGTGGTGGCGAGTGCGCGTGTGTGTGTGTGTGTGTGTGTGTGTGCGTTTTGTATATGTGGGGGGTGTTGTTTACGTATTGTGGTGGTGGCGAGTGCGTGTGTGTGTGTGTGTGTGTGCGTTTTATATTTGTGGGGTGTGTTGTTTACGTATTGTGGTGGTGGCGAGTGCGTGTGTGTGTGTGTGTGTGTGTTTTGTATATGTGGGGGGGTGTTGTTTACGTATTGTGGTGGTGGCGAGTGCTTGTGTGTGTGTGTGTGTTTTGTATATGTGGGGGGGTGTTGTTTACGTATTGTGGTGGTGGCGAGTGTGTGTGTGTGTGTGTGTGTTTTGTATATGTGGGGGGTGTTGTTTACGTATTGTGGTGGTGGCGAGTGCATGTGTGTGTGTGTGTGTGTGTGTGTTTTGTATATGTGGGGGGGTGTTGTTTACGTATTGTGGTGGTGGCGAGTGTGTGTGTGTGTGTGTGTTTTGTATATGTGGGGGGTGTTGTTTACGTATTGTGGTGGTGGCGAGTGTGTGTGTGTGTGTTTTGTATATGTGGGGGGGTGTTGTTTACGTATTGTGGTGGTGGCGAGTGTGTGTGTGTGTGTGTGTGTGTGTGCGTTTTGTATAGGTGGCGAGTGTGTGTGTGTGCGTTTTGTATATGTGGGGGGTGTTGTTTACGTATTGTGGTGGTGGCGAGTGCGTGTGTGTGTGTGTGTGTGTGTGCGTTTTATATTTGTGGGGTGTGTTGTTTACGTATTGTGGTGGTGGCGAGTGCGTGTGTGTGTGTGTGTGTGTGTTTTGTATATGTGGGGGGGTGTTGTTTACGTATTGTGGTGGTGGCGAGTGCTTGTGTGTGTGTGTGTGTTTTGTATATGTGGGGGGGTGTTGTTTACGTATTGTGGTGGTGGCGAGTGTGTGTGTGTGTGTGTGTGTTTTGTATATGTGGGGGGTGTTGTTTACGTATTGTGGTGGTGGCGAGTGCATGTGTGTGTGTGTGTGTGTGTGTGTTTTGTATATGTGGGGGGGTGTTGTTTACGTATTGTGGTGGTGGCGAGTGTGTGTGTGTGTGTGTGTGTGTGTGTGTTTTGTATATGTGGGGGGTGTTGTTTACGTATTGTGGTGGCGGCGAGTGCGTGTGTGTGTGTGTGTGTGTGTGTGTTTTGTATGTGTGGGGGGGTGTTGTTTACGTATTGTGGTGGTGGCGAGTGCGTGTGTGTGTGTGTGTGCGTTTTGTATATGTGGGGTGTGTTGTTTACGTATTGTGGTGGTGGCGGCGAGTGCGTGTGTGTGTGTGTGTGTGTGTTTTGTATATGTGGGGGGTGTTGTTTACGTATTGTGGTGGTGGCGAGTGCGTGTGTGTGTGTGCGTTTTGTATATGTGGGGGGTGTTGTTTACGTATTATGGTGGTGGCGAGTGCGTGTGTGTGTGTGTGTGTGTGTGTGCGTTTTGTATATGTGGGGGGTGTTGTTTACGTATTGTGGTGGTGGCGAGTGCGTGTGTGTGTGTGTGTGTGTGTGTGTGTGCGTTTTGTATATGTGGGGGGTGTTGTTTACGTATTGTGGTGGTGGCGAGTGCGCGTGTGTGTGTGTGTGTGTGTGTGTGTGCGTTTTGTATATGTGGGGTGTGTTGTTTACGTATTGTGGTGGCGGCGAGTGCGTGTGTGTGTGTGTGTGTGTGTGTGTGTGTGTGTGTGTTTTGTATATGTGGGGGGTGTTGTTTACGTATTGTGGTGGTGGCGAGTGCTTGTGTGTGTGTGTGTGTTTTGTATATGTGGGGGGGTGTTGTTTAAGTATTGTGGTGGTGGCGAGTGCTTGTGTGTGTGTGTGTGTTTTGTATATGTGGGGGGGTGTTGTTTACGTATTGTGGTGGTGGCGAGTGCGTGTGTGTGTGTGTGTGTTTTGTATATGTGGGGGGGTGTTGTTTACGTATTGTGGTGGTGGCGAGTGCTTGTGTGTGTGTGTGTGTTTTGTATATGTGGGGGGGTGTTGTTTACGTATTGTGGTGGTGGCGAGTGCTTGTGTGTGTGTGTGTGTTTTGTATATGTGGGGGGGTGTTGTTTACGTATTGTGGTGGTGGCGAGTGCGTGTGTGTGTGTGTGTGTTTTGTATATGTGGGGGGTGTTGTTTACGTATTGTGGTGGTGGCGAGTGCTTGTGTGTGTGTGTGTGTTTTGTATATGTGGGGGGGTGTTGTTTACGTATTGTGGTGGTGGCGAGTGCGTGTGTGTGTGTGTGTGTTTTGTATATGTGGGGGGGTGTTGTTTACGTATTGTGGTGGTGGCGAGTGCTTGTGTGTGTGTGTGTGTTTTGTATATGTGGGGGGGTGTTGTTTACGTATTGTGGTGGTGGCGAGTGCGTGTGTGTGTGTGTGTGTTTTGTATATGTGGGGGGGTGTTGTTTACGTATTGTGGTGGTGGCGAGTGCTTGTGTGTGTGTGTGTGTTTTGTATATGTGGGGGGGTGTTGTTTACGTATTGTGGTGGTGGCGAGTGCGTGTGTGTGTGTGTGTGTGTGTGTGTGTGTGTTTTGTATATGTGGGGGGTGTTGTTTACGTATTGTGGTGGCGGCGAGTGCGTGTGTGTGTGTGTGTGTGTTTTGTATATGTGGGGGGGTGTTGTTTACGTATTGTGGTGGTGGCGAGTGCGTGTGTGTGTGTGTGTGCGTTTTGTATATGTGGGGTGTGTTGTTTACGTATTGTGGTGGTGGCGGCGAGTGCGTGTGTGTGTGTGTGTGTGTGTGTGTGTGTGTGTTTTGTATATGTGGGGGGGTGTTGTTTACGTATTGTGGTGGTGGCGAGTGCGTGTGTGTGTGTGTTTTGTATATGTGGGGGGGTGTTGTTTAAGTATTGTGGTGGTGGCGAGTGCGTGTGTGTGTGTGTGTGTGCGTTTTATACTTGGGGGGTGTGTTGTTTACGTATTGTGGTGGTGGCGAGTGCGTGTGTGTGTGTGTGTGTGTGTTTTGTATATGTGGGGGGGTGTTGTTTACGTATTGTGGTGGTGGCGAGTGCGTGTGTGTGTGTGTGTGTGTGTGTTTTGTATATGTGGGGGGGTGTTGTTTACGTATTGTGGTGGTGGCGAGTGCGTGTGTGTGTGTGTGTGCGTTTTGTATATGTGGGGTGTGTTGTTTACGTATTGTGGTGGTGGCGGCGAGTGCGTGTGTGTGTGTGTGTGTGTGTGTGTGTGTGTGTGTTTTGTATATGTGGGGGGTGTTGTTTACGTATTGTGGTGGCGGCGAGTGCGCGTGTGTGTGTGTGTGTGTTTTGTATATGTGGGGTGTGTTGTTTACGTATTGTGGTGGTGGCGGCGAGTGCGTGTGTGTGTGTGTGTGTGTGTGTGTGTGTGTGTGTGTGTTTTGTATATGTGGGGGGTGTTGTTTACGTATTGTGGTGGTGGCGAGTGCGTGTGTGTGTGTGTGTGCGTTTTGTATATGTGGGGGGTGTTGTTTACGTATTGTGGTGGTGGCAAGTGTGTGTGTGTGTGTGTGTGTGTGTGTGTGTGTGTGTGTGTGTGTTTTGTATATGTGGGGGGTGTTGTTTACGTATTGTGGTGGCGGCGAGTGCGTGTGTGTGTGTGTGTGTGTGTTTTGTATATGTGGGGGGGTGTTGTTTACGTATTGTGGTGGTGGCAAGTGTGTGTGTGTGTGTGTGTGTGTGTGTTTTGTATATGTGGGGGGTGTTGTTTACGTATTGTGGTGGCGGCGAGTGCGTGTGTGTGTGTGTGTGTGTGTGTTTTGTATATGTGGGGGGGTGTTGTTTACGTATTGTGGTGGTGGCGAGTGCGTGTGTGTGTGTGTGTGCGTTTTGTATATGTGGGGTGTGTTGTTTACGTATTGTGGTGGTGGCGGCGAGTGCGTGTGTGTGTTTTGTATATGTGGGGGGTGTTGTTTACGTATTGTGGTGGCGGCGAGTGCGTGTGTGTGTGTGTGTGTGTGTGTTTTGTATATGTGGGGGGGTGTTGTTTACGTATTGTGGTGGTGGCGAGTGCGTGTGTGTGTGTGTGTGCGTTTTGTATATGTGGGGTGTGTTGTTTACGTATTGTGGTGGTGGCGGCGAGTGCGTGTGTGTGTTTTGTATATGTGGGGGGTGTTGTTTACGTATTGTGGTGGCGGCGAGTGCGTGTGTGTGTGTGTGTGTGTGTGTTTTGTATATGTGGGGGGGTGTTGTTTACGTATTGTGGTGGTGGCGAGTGCGTGTGTGTGTGTGTGTGTGCGTTTTGTATATGTGGGGTGTGTTGTTTACGTATTGTGGTGGTGGCGAGTGCGTGTGTGTGTTTTGTATATGTGGGGGGTGTTGTTTACGTATTGTGGTGGTGGCGAGTGCGTGTGTGTGTGTGTGTGCGTTTTGTATATGTGGGGTGTGTTGTTTACGTATTGTGGTGGTGGCGGCGAGTGCGTGTGTGTGTGTGTTTTGTATATGTGGGGGGTGTTGTTTACGTATTGTGGTGGTGGCGAGTGCGTGTGTGTGTGTATGTGTGTGTGTGTTTTGTATATGTGGGGGGTGTTGTTTACGTATTGTGGTGGTGGCAAGTGTGTGTGTGTGTGTGTGTGTGTGTGTGTGTGTTTTGTATATGTGGGGTGTGTTGTTTACGTATTGTGGTGGCGGCGAGTGCGTGTGTGTGTGTGTGTGTGTGTGTGTGTGTGTTTTGTATATGTGGGGGGTGTTGTTTACGTATTGTGGTGGCGGCGAGTGCGTGTGTGTGTGTGTGTGTGTGTGTGCGTTTTGTATATGTGGGGGGTGTTGTTTACGTATTGTGGTGGTGGCGGCAAGTGTGTGTGTGTGTGTGTGTGTGTGTGTGTGTGTGTGTGTTTTGTATATGTGGGGTGTGTTGTTTACGTATTGTGGTGGTGGCGAGTGCGTGTGTGTGTGTGTGTGTGCGTTTTGTATATGTGGGGGGTGTTGTTTACGTATTGTGGTGGTGGCAAGTGTGTGTGTGTGTGTGTGTGTGTGTGTGTGTGTGTGTGTTTTGTATATGTGGGGGGTGTTGTTTACGTATTGTGGTGGTGGCGGCGAGTGCGTGTGTGTGTGTGTGCGTTTTGTATATGTGGGGTGTGTTGTTTACGTATTGTACGTATTGTGGTGGTGGCGAGTGCGTGTGTGTGTGTGTGTGTGTGTGTTTTGTATATGTGGGGGGGTGTTGTTTACGTATTGTGGTGGTGGCGAGTGCGTGTGTGTGTGTGTGTGTGTGTTTTGTATATGTGGGGTGTGTTGTTTACGTATTGTACGTATTGTGGTGGTGGCGAGTGCGTGTGTGTGTGTGTGTTTTGTATGTGTGGGGGGGTGTTGTTTACGTATTGTGGTGGTGGCGAGTGCTTGTGTGTGTGTGTGTGTTTTGTATATGTGGGGGGGTGTTGTTTACGTATTGTACGTATTGTGGTGGTGGCGAGTGCGTGTGTGTGTGTGTTTTGTATATGTGGGGTGTGTTGTTTACGTATTGTACGTATTGTGGTGGTGGCGAGTGCGTGTGTGTGTGTGTGTGTGTTTTGTATATGTGGGGGGGTGTTGTTTACATATTGTGGTGGTGGCGAGTGCGTGTGTGTGTGTGTGTGTGTTTTGTATATGTGGGGTTTGTTGTTTACGTATTGTGGTGGTGGCGAGTGCATGTGTGTGTGTGTGTGTGTTTTGTATATGTGGGGTTTGTTGTTTACGTATTGTGGTGGTGGCGAGTGCATGTGTGTGTGTGTGTGTGTGTGTTTTGTATATGTGGGGGGGTGTTGTTTACGTATTGTGGTGGTGGCGAGTGCGTGTGTGTGTGTTTTGTATATGTGGGGGGTGTTGTTTACCTATTGTGGTGGTGGCGGCGAGTGCGTGTGTGTGTGTTTTGTATATGTGGGGGGTGTTGTTTACGTATTGTGGTGGTGGCGGCGAGTGCGTGTGTGTGTGTGTTTTGTATGTGTGGGGTGTGTTGTTTACGTATTGTGGTGGTGGCGGCGAGTGCATGTGTGTGTGTTTTGTATATGTGGGGGGTGTTGTTTACGTATTGTGGTGGTGGCGGCGAGTGCGTGTGTGTGTGTGTGTGTGTGTTTTGTATATGTGGGGGGTGTTGTTTACGTATTGTGGTGGTGGCGAGTGCGTGTGTGTGTGTGTGTGTGTGTGTGTGTGTGTGTTTTGTATATGTGGGGGGGTGTTGTTTACGTATTGTGGTGGTGGCGAGTGTGTGTGTGTGTTTTGTATATGTGGGGGGTGTTGTTTACGTATTGTGGTGGCGGCGAGTGCGTGTGTGTGTGTGTGTGTGTGTGTGTGTGTGTGTTTTGTATATGTGGGGGGTGTTGTTTACGTATTGTGGTGGTGGCGAGTGCGTGTGTGTGTGTGTGTGTGTGTGTGTGTGTGTGTTTTGTATATGTGGGGGGGTGTTGTTTACGTATTGTGGTGGTGGCGAGTGTGTGTGTGTGTTTTGTATATGTGGGGGGTGTTGTTTACGTATTGTGGTGGCGGCGAGTGCGTGTGTGTGTGTGTGTGTGTGTGTGTTTTGTATGTGTGGGGTGTGTTGTTTACGTATTGTAGTGGTGGCCGCGAGTGCGTGTGTGTGTGTGTTTTGTATATGTGGGGGGTGTTGTTTACGTATTGTGGTGGCGGCGAGTGCGTGTGTGTGTGTGTGTGTGTGTTTTGTATATGTGGGGGGTGTTGTTTACGTATTGTGGTGGTGGCGAGTGCGTGTGTGTGTGCGTGTGTGTGTGTGTGTGTTTTGTATATGTGGGGGGTGTTGTTTACGTATTGTGGTGGTGGCGAGTGCGTGTGTGTGTGCGTGTGTGTGTGTGTGTGTTTTGTATATGTGGGGGGGTGTTGTTTACGTATTGTGGTGGTGGCGGCGAGTGCGTGTGTGTGTGTGTGTGTGTGTTTTGTATGTGTGGGGTGTGTTGTTTACGTATTGTGGTGGTGGCGGCGAGTGCGTGTGTGTGTGTGTGTTTTGTATATGTGGGGGGGTGTTGTTTACGTATTGTGGTGGTGGCGGCGAGTGCGTGTGTGTGTGTGTGTGTGTGTGTGTGTGTGTGTGTTTTGTATATGTGGGGGGTGTTGTTTACGTATTGTGGTGGTGGCGAGTGCGTGTGTGTGTGTGTGTGTGTGTGTGTGTGTGTGTGTGTGTTTTGTATATGTGGGGGGGTGTTGTTTACGTATTGTGGTGGTGGCGAGTGCGTGTGTGTGTGTGTGTGTGTGTGTGTGTTTTGTATATGTGGGGGGGTGTTGTTTACGTATTGTGGTGGTGGCGGCGAGTGCGTGTGTGTGTGTGTGTGTGTGTGTTTTGTATATGTGGGGGGTGTTGTTTACGTATTTTGTGGTGGTGGCGGCGAGTGCGTGTGTGTGTGTGTGTTTTGTATGTGTGGGGTGTGTTGTTTACGTATTGTGGTGGTGGCGGCGAGTGCGTGTGTGTGTGTGTTTTGTATGTGTGGGGTGTGTTGTTTACGTATTGTGGTGGTGGCGGCGAGTGCATGTGTGTGTGTTTTGTATATGTGGGGGGTGTTGTTTACGTATTTTGTGGTGGCGAGTGCGTGTGTGTGTGTGTGTGTGTGTGTGTGTGTGTGTTTTGTATATGTGGGGGGGTGTTGTTTACGTATTGTGGTGGTGGCGAGTGTGTGTGTGTGTTTTGTATATGTGGGGGGTGTTGTTTACGTATTGTGGTGGCGGCGAGTGCGTGTGTGTGTGTGTGTGTGTGTGTGTTTTGTATGTGTGGGGTGTGTTGTTTACGTATTGTAGTGGTGGCCGCGAGTGCGTGTGTGTGTGTGTTTTGTATATGTGGGGGGTGTTGTTTACGTATTGTGGTGGCGGCGAGTGCGTGTGTGTGTGTGTGTGTGTGTGTGTTTTGTATATGTGGGGGGTGTTGTTTACGTATTGTGGTGGTGGCGAGTGCGTGTGTGTGTGCGTGTGTGTGTGTGTGTGTGTGTGTTTTGTATATGTGGGGGGTGTTGTTTACGTATTGTGGTGGTGGCGAGTGCGTGTGTGTGTGCGTGTGTGTGTGTGTGTGTTTTGTATATGTGGGGGGGTGTTGTTTACGTATTGTGGTGGTGGCGGCGAGTGCGTGTGTGTGTGTGTGTGTGTGTTTTGTATGTGTGGGGTGTGTTGTTTACGTATTGTGGTGGTGGCGAGTGCGTGTGTGTGTTTTGTATATGTGGGGGGTGTTGTTTACGTATTGTGGTGGTGGCGGCGAGTGCGTGTGTGTGTGTGTGTGTGTGTTTTGTATGTGTGGGGTGTGTTGTTTACGTATTGTGGTGGTGGCGGCGAGTGCGTGTGTGTGTGTGTGTTTTGTATATGTGGGGGGGTGTTGTTTACGTATTGTGGTGGTGGCGGCGAGTGCGTGTGTGTGTGTGTGTGTGTGTGTGTGTGTGTGTGTTTTGTATATGTGGGGGGTGTTGTTTACGTATTGTGGTGGTGGCGAGTGCGTGTGTGTGTGTGTGTGTGTGTGTGTGTGTGTGTGTGTGTGTGTGTTTTGTATATGTGGGGGGGTGTTGTTTACGTATTGTGGTGGTGGCGAGTGCGTGTGTGTGTGTGTGTGTGTGTGTGTGTTTTGTATATGTGGGGGGGTGTTGTTTACGTATTGTGGTGGTGGCGGCGAGTGCGTGTGTGTGTGTGTGTTTTGTATGTGGGGGGTGTTGTTTACGTATTGTGCTGGTGGCGGCGAGTGCGCGTGTGTGTGTGTGTGTGTGTGTTTTGTATATGTGGGGGGTGTTGTTTACGTATTTTGTGGTGGTGGCGGCGAGTGCGTGTGTGTGTGTGTGTTTTGTATGTGTGGGGTGTGTTGTTTACGTATTGTGGTGGTGGCGGCGAGTGCGTGTGTGTGTGTGTGTGTGTGTTTTGTATGTGTGGGGTGTGTTGTTTATGTATTGTGGTGGTGGCGAGTGTGTGTGTGTGTGTGTGTTTTGTATGTGTGGGGGGGTGTTGTTTACTTATTGTGGTGGTGGCGGCGAGTGCGTGTGTGTGTGTGTGTGTTTTGTATATGTGGGGGGTTTTGTTTACGTATTGTGGTGGTGGCGGCGAGTGTGTGTGTGTGTGTGTGTGTGTGTGTGTGTTTTGTATGTGTGGGGTGTGTTGTTTACGTATTGTGGTGGTGGCGGCGAGTGTGTGTGTGTGTGTGTGTGTGTGTGTGTGTGTTTTGTATGTGTGGGGTGTGTTGTTTACGTATTGTGGTGGTGGCGGCGAGTGTGTGTGTGTGTGTGTGTGTGTGTGTGTGTTTTGTATGTGTGGGGTGTGTTGTTTACGTATTGTGGTGGTGGCGGTGAGTGTGTGTGTGTGTGGGGAGTGTTGTTTACGTATTTTGTGGTGTTATGATGGAAATGCTAATTTGGCTAACAGTGGATGATGGTCTGTGGTTGTGAGTGCTGTGAGACTCTCTCCAGGGAGAGGAGCTGTGGATCTATTTATCTGTCTGTCACTTCTGTCAGACCACTGTTGACCCACTGAGGGTAAAGTTGGAGGTCCACTAGTGTTTTACACAGCGTTTTCTGGGTGGACCACTGTTGATTAAACAGAATTTTAGACAAAATGCCACATTTTAGCACTTTTCCATTCACAGTGTAATTTACATTTGTCTCCTTCATTAGGTTCTTTTTGTTATTCTTTATTAATAAGATCAGTAAATAATTTAATCAGCACAGTGTCAACATTTTTATCATTTAATCCTTTTATATCAGTCTTACACTCATTATTATATCTCTCAGAGCTGTTGGTAATATTTTATTAGTGTGTTTTCCAGAATAAAAGTCTCTGTGAATGTAAACTCTGTGTGAGGAGATTATAAATGAGTTCTAGGACAGTAATCTGAGTGCTCCCATGGTGGTGTGAGAGTCTTTTAAAGACAGTGGACTGATATATGCTCGCTGTCTGGGGAGGAAGCCAACTCAAGCTTGAGTACTGACTACACTATTTAAGGTGGACTACACTATTTAAGGTGCACTACACTATTTAAGGTGCACTACACTATTTAAGGTGCACTACACTATTTAAGGTGGACTACACTATTTAAGGTGGACTACACTATTTAAGGTGCACTACACTATTTAAGGTGGACTACACTATTTAAGGTGGACTACACTATTTAAGGTGCACTACACTATTTAAGGTGGACTACACTATTTAAGGTGGACTACACTATTTAAGGTGCACTACACTATTTAAGGTGTATGACTGGAAGCTCTAAAACTGAAAAAAAGTTCAGTTCAACTTTAAGGGGGAACTAAAAGCTGTAATGAGGAAGTCAACTCCAGACTCATTAGAAGAGCAGTGATTGCAACATTTAATGTCGAGAGGAATGTTCCCCGAGACAAACCCATTAGAAGGTGTGGTAGGAGTGACTGTATTTTTTTAAGGTGGAGCGGGAAGTTCCCTGGGTCTAGCTTCAGTAGAAGAGCAGTGAGTGCACTTTTTAAGGTGGAGCGGGAAGTTCCAGTTGTGTTGGGTAAGCGCTGTACTCACCGGTCTGGGTTTTACAGTTTTTAAACTGTCGTAGAAAGCTTTGGCCGCGGCCCAGTCCTTCTCCGCCCCGTTGTCCTCGGACCCAGAGGCCTGTCCCTTCCGGAGATCGCTCATTTTACACAGACTCAGACCCGAAGTCCCCAGAAACGCCAGATCACTTTCCCTTCGCCACTTCCCGGTTAGAGCAGTGAAGGAGGGGCAGAGGGAGGGGACGCAGTTCCACAGGTCCACCAGCAGAGGGAAGTATGGGAAACGTATAAGAAACCTATAAATAAGTGTTAGTACAGTGGAACCTCTACTAACGAACTTCCCAAGATACGAACCGGGCATTTGAATGTTTTTTGCCTTCACCAACGAACCACGACTCTAGAAACGAACCCGAGACTCCTCCGAGCCGGGGCTGGAAATGGCCACTGACCCCAATAGGAGAGTCTCCCAGCGCCCCCCAGACTGGAGTGAGCTTTTAAGATTAGCACATTGTAGCTTTAGCAATTTAGCATTAGTGTAAATAGCAGACATCTGAATTCGTGCTAAGTTCATAATGCATCAGGGGCCAGAAGCTAAGGGCAGCTGTGAAGAAGTTGTCAGAAACAGCAGTGGCTGTGGATAAGGAGAACACAGACTGGGGAAATGCACTGTAGAGGTGCTATTGGGATTGTATCTCTAGACTTTCTGGCTCTAAACTTCAGGTTTATTTTTTTTGTAGTTGGTGGTGTCTGTTGTCAACTAGAGGATGATGGGATTTTTCTTGACTTGATGCCTAGTTTATATGCCTGGATATACAGAGGGTTAATCTTTGCTCAATGCATTTACTACATACCAATAAAAAAAAGTAAAATAAATAATAATTTACCACGGTGAAGTGTCTACATCGATGCTGCTCATAGGTTGAAAGTCCCAATTGTTCATGAGTATATGGGTCGTCTCTCTCAAGGAGATTTCTCAGAGGCATCTTTGAGACCTCCCCAGCACATCTATGATTAAGAGTGTTATTTGAGTCAGTGTTAATCTGGCAAGCTTGGATTTGTTATATTTTTATGAACTTATGATAATGCATTGTGGGATATGTATTGTGACCATTTTGATCTGAACAGCTTCTGAAACACATCTGCACATTTGCTTGCAATCAGGGCATGACACTGATTAATTTCAGTGAACGCCCAATTTTTAAAATCAGACTTGGTGTCTTAAATGCTCCATTTGATTTAATCGTGCTGGTTCTTTCACTGCTTCAGTTACCTTCATGACATTTGCTGGGTTTATAGAATCTTCCAGAGAGGCAGGTGGATTAATTTTATGCAGAGTGTTAATAGGAATCTGCCAAGTTCCTGGATTATTTTGGCGGATATATTCATTCTTTGTTTTGTCATGCCCATGAGAGAGACTGGGCGAACTTCATAAGGAAAAAGCTGTTTCTTACTGTATGTGAAATCTCATCATCATTCATTTGACTCATCTTCAGGAGCCCATCACCATCTGTCTCAGAAAAGGCAGACTTAGCCATGGCTTGCCTGCCTTCAGTAGGTTTATTGTTCACGGCTGGTTTAGATTTACATTCCTTGTGTGCTCAATGTTCCATTTCTACAGCTCCTTCTCCCTTTTTCAGTGCATCGTTGTTGGGTTTAAAGTTGCTTCTGTTTCTCAAAGCCTCGAGAAGTCATTTCCTCTCGCTCGATCTTACTGGGAGACTTAATGCTTTCGTGATCTCAGCATCATGTTTGAGGTGCACTTTGCAGTGTCGTGTCATTTTAGACTGTGCCTCACCACAAAGGAAGCAGTAATTCAGTCCTGTTTTTGTAAGAGTGGTTGACTGTACTGATTCTGCACATCTAATCGACTGGTTTGTGTTGTCAGATGGTTCATTTTGCCCAATATTAGTAGTATCCATACATTTCTCATTCGGGGATGAGCATGTAGTGGCTGCTTTTTCTAATTCAGTCAGTTTTACTGGGAAATCTTTCAGTGTCTTCCAGCTCACTCTCTGTCTCAGTGTCCATTGTTGTCACAAGGTGGGTGTAGTTGTGGTCAACACTAAACAGACAATCTAAACAATGACCAGAGAAACTAAACACTAAAGAAGCTAGACACTGAACACAGAACCTAAATACTGAACATAGAACAACATAGAACACAGCAAGAATCAGAAATCAGGACAAGCACATACTCATCTACTTGGATACATCTACAATGGCCCACAAATAGGAACCACAGACATGGATCAGGATCAGGGTCAGGGTCAGGATTGAGATCAGATATAAAGAGATCAGTGTAAAGCTACTGGAATAAAAAAGGGAGGTTTAGAAGAAAGGGAAAAGAACGGGACAGTAAACAGAACAGGGCCCAGAGCAGGAGCGGAGTAAAGACGGGAGAGAACTGCCCCCAGTGACTGAAAACAGTAAGAAACACAGAGGGAGTGGAACCTCAGACAATTAAATTAATATTGTATAGTGTAAAATAGTATAATATTGTATAGAATATTAATATAATATTTTATAGTATAATAGTATATTAGTATAATATTTTGTAGTATATTAGTATAATATTGTATAGGGATGGCACGGGGCTGTAGCAGGTCGCGTCTGTGTCACAGCTATGGAGGTATATTTAGTACAGAACCCCTGAGCACCTGTGACAGTGAGAGTTGTAGTTTGTAGAAAATAGTCACACGTGTGAATCAGTAAATTTGAAGTCACAGGGAAAATCTCTCCAGGAGTTCAAACCTGTAGATATTTATCCCTCTCCCACAATTACAGCTTAACACTTACACCTTCACACACTCGTCACTGCAGCTGCACAAATCCAGTTCTACACACACACACACACACACACACACACACACACACAATTACAGCTTAACACTTACACCTTCACACACTCGTCACTGCAGCTGCACAAATCCAGTTCTACACACACACACACACAATTACCCTCAGTGCTGTGCTGCTGGGTCTCTCTGATCTCTATTTCTTTTTACAGTCTAATCGTGTTAATAACTGATTGAATTAATAATCGCGGCTGATTTTTTTTTCTAAAATGTATCTCATTTTAATGCAAAACATCTCAGGAGCTCATACGAAACCTGACTGCCTCTCTCTGGGTTGTAAAATGTGTGGACTGCTCCTTTAAATCAGCGGGTTGTGTATGTTTTTAAGAGGCACGTGTCTGTCCCCCAGGAGAGCCCACCGTCATGGCGATAGAAGGTGAGTAACATCTCAGTCTCCCTCTCTTTAAAGGGCACTGTGCTGAGCGCGAGTCCATGTTTACAGAGGTGTGTGTGTGTGTGTGTGTGTGTTGAGGACTGTGCGGAGTGTGTACGCGTCGCTGCGGCTGTGATGTTGACGCTGTTGTGGTTGGTTCGTGGTGCGGAGTGAGGACGCTATTTAAGGTGGTTCTGTTTAAAGTGGTTCATGGTGCGGCGTACGCTGTTTAAGGTGGAACCCCCTCACTCTTCTCGTACTTCCCAATTCAACTCTCCGTTCCACCTTAAATACAGTCACCCATATGGCCATTCCCCACACCACCTTCAACAGTGCTGCAGAAAGTGTGATTTTTAAGGTGGATCAGAGAGTTTCACCATCACGAATCTAACACAGGCAATAGACAAATTACCATTTCAAAAGAATGATTCTCTCTTATTTCTGTACATTGTCCCTAATCACATACATAAAATCTGCCTGACACATTTTTCCAGGGTTGAACATTAGCTTGGCCTTGGCCTATTGCTGTCAGGGAGAGTGGTAAAAGCAGGGTAGGTTTTTATTAAATGAAAAAAACAACTAATCAAAAGAGAATGAAACTTAAAACATTAGACACAGACCTGAAGAGTAAAACCTAAACAAAATCAGAATTACAAGCACAGACCAGGAACGCTAAAGCTAAACTGGAGTGCAAAATAGTGGACAAACAGAGACTCAGGACGAGAGGTGAGCGGGTCGATCTAAATATCGATACCAACGCAGGTATTGATCAATACTCGTGTAAAAAGATTGATACTCAAGCTTTTTTTTCTCTCTCCCGCTAAAGTCTGTGTGTGACTCAGTGCAGAGCAGCTGCAACTAAAATTCCCGGTATCGCCCACCTCTACCCAGGACAGGGTTTATAAACTATAGAACAGACAAGGAACACCTGGGAGGGGAAACGAGGGTAGGACCACAAAGGAGACACACGTGGAGACACTGATGGGAAGGCGGAGCTAAGGACCAAGGTGGGGCTAAGGCGGAGACGACAACAAAATAAAACACGGCCATGTGCGGGAAACAAGGGACACGGCAGAAATACACTAAACAGGACAATTCATGACATCTGCTCACCCACAGACAGTGATAGTATGATAATGAAATTAGAACGCTGCCCATTGACTTACTGTTATTGTTGGTGAATGGTGGTTTAGTTCAGGATGGAAGACACTAGGCTTATGTTCTCAGGGACATGTCTTATAACTAGCCACTAGTGGTAAGGCCATTATTAGCTTATTTCTCCTTCATTTACAACACAAACTCACTTGTCCATAGAACATTAGCCAAAATCATTTTATTGACGTTTTATCAGATTTACCAAGGGCCGGCTGCTTGAAAAGCAAGTTTCTTTTTTCTCATAGTTTCTCTGATGTTCTGGGTTAGTTTACAGTCTTTTCTGTTTGTTTTCCAGGAGGCGGAGGATGTGGAGTTCATGAGCTCATCTGTGCACGGCGAGGTAAGGGTTAAAAACCTGGAAACAGCTGTAAACATCTGGAGAGAGTTCAGGCCCTGATCCCACAGCAGCTGGAGTCTGCCCTGTGTCAGCTTTGTCAGCCAACATCTGCATTGTGTTGATGACCATAAGTAACTGCATAGTTACTATGAAAGACAATACCATTGCGGTTACTATGACAACCCATGTCTGTTATTACAGACATTAACAACCAATGCCCATGTCACTAGTCTGACAACTGACATCTGCATAGTTACTATAACAAGCAATGCTGTTACTAAGACAACTGCTGTCTGCATCATTACAACTAACATTTGTGTCATTACTGTAGCAACCAACACTGTCGATACTGTCACAACCTACATATGTATCGTTACTATGACAACCAGTCCCTGCATCTTTAGTATGATAACCGATGTCTGCATTATTACTATGACAACCAGTTACCATGACAACTGACGTCCATGCTATAACTGACAACCAATGTCTTCATCATTATGACACTAATGCCACTGATGTTAATGTCACACCTGATGCCACCCCCACCCCCACCTCAACACCCACCTCTTCATCTTCCACTCCCCCATACACCCCCCACCCCCACCTCAACACCCACCTCTTCATCTTCCACTCCCCCATACACCCCCCACCCCCACCTCAACACCCACCTCTTCATCTTCCACTCCCCCATACACCCCCCACCCTCAGCTCAACACCCACCTTACTGCATCTTCCACTCTCCAATACACCCCCCACCCCCACCTCAACACCCACCTCTTCATCTTCGACTCCCCCATACACCCCCCACCCCCACCTCAACACCCACCTCTTCATCTTCCACTCCCCCATACACCCCCCACCCTCAGCTCAACACCCACCTCTTCATCTTCCACTCTCCAATACACCCCCCACCCCCACCTCAACACCCACCTCTTCATCTTCCACTCCCCCATACACCCCCCACCCCCACCTCAACACCCACCTCTTCATCTTCCACTCCCCCATACACCCCCCACCCCCACCTCAACACCCACCTCTTCATCTTCCACTCCCCCATACACCCCCCACCCTCAGCTCAACACCCACCTTACTGCATCTTCCACTCTCCAATACACCCCCACCCCCACCTCAACACCCACCTCTTCATCTTCGACTCCCCCATACACCCCCCACCCTCAGCTCAACACCCACCTTACTGCATCTTCCACTCTCCAATACACCCCCCAACCCCACCTCAACACCCACCTCTTCATTTTCCACTCCCCCATACACCCCCCACCCTCAGCTCAACACCCACCTCTTCATCTTCCACTCCCCCATACACCCCCCACCCTCAGCTCAACACCCACCTCTTCATCTTCCACTCCCCCATACACCCCCCACCCTCAGCTCAACACCCACCTCTTCATCTTCCACTCTCCAATACACCCCCCACCCCCACCTCAACACCCACCTCTTCATCTTCCACTCCCCCATACACCCCCCACCCCCACCTCAACACTAACACAGTAAAAATTAAAGTGTTAATTTAACACCTATAGATTTGAATTTAACTCCATTTCAGATAACATTTGGTCCCACTCAAAAATAGTGTTAAAATTACTCTATGGATACTGTCAAATTTTAAGAGTAAATTCAACAAAAATTGAGTTAATTTTACATTACATTACATTACATTTATGCATTTGGCAGACGCTTTTATCCAAAGCGACTTACAAAAGAGGATCTAACATTCGAACTACAGCACAAATTATACAAAATACCTTACATTAAGTGCAATATGCAGGAAGTAATAAGAGCATTAAAGAAAGACATTCAGTGCAAAAGATACTCTCGGAAGAGCTGGGTTTTCAATGATTTCTTGATTTAACGCGTGTAACACATTTAAAATGTGTAAATATATTTAACACTGCTGTTTAATCCCACTTCAGAGTAAAATATTTACACAGTTCAGAGCTAATTAAATGTGTAAGAGTATTTTCCCTCTCTAAAGCATAATTCTTAAATATTAATTACATTATACTGGAAATTACATGGGATAATTAATGTCATAATCAAACAAAACCAATAACACAACAGTATCATTATTTATTGTAACTAGTGTTTTTTACAACTACATTTAACGTTACATTTAAGTGGATCTTAGCGCAAAAATTTAAACTGGTGCATCCTTTAAGGTGGAGCAGAGCGCTAACATGAAAACTGTTTAACACCGCTAACACACAACTGAGTAACACAGCTGCTCAGTTTAAATAATTTAAAGTCTCTAACCAGATAGAATGTTCCTTTTTAAACTTTTTATGTTTAAAAAAGAAAAAAAAACTTTGACTTTCTACAGAAAACGTCCAACAACTGTGCTGCTAATCGGCTAACGGAGCGCTAACCCTTTACTCTCCATGGTGTTACATGTTCTCACTCTGGGTTTAAAGAGGTTAACTCTGTAATTTTAACAACCTGTTTTTTACTGTGCACCTTCTCGTCTTTCAGCCCTCCCCTAAAACTTCCACCCCCTCACACCCTCACCCCCCTACCTCAACACACACCTCTTCATCTTCCAATCCCCCCACACCCCCCCAGCACAGTCAGCCCTGCAGAACTGAATGGACACACACCCCACCCCCAACTGCACACAGTGAACGCTGCATTAATGAATGGAGCAAACAAACAAACACACTCTGTACTGAATTATTCAGGACAGATTCAGTTTCTCTCTCTCTCTCTCTCTCTCTCTCTCTCTCTCTCTCTCTCTCTCTCTCTCTCTCACACACACACACACTCTCTCTCTCTGGAGTCATCACTAATTTACAACTGAGACTGTTACTGGAGGAGACAGAGAGATAGAGATAAAGAGAGAGGGGGAGGGATAGAGAGAGAGAGAGAGAGACTGACAGACAGACAGACAGACAGAGAGAGATGTGTAAACAATGCTGGAGGTCTCTCTGGTTTAACTGCTCAGATTTAAATAATCATGCTCTACTTTCTCCTGCATCTAAACACACACACACATAGTCTCCCACACACACACATACAGTCTCCCACACACACACACACATACAGTCTCCCACAAACACACACACACACACACACACACATACAGTCTCCCCCACACACACACACACACACACTCTGCTGTGGGTCAGAAGGTGCTCTCCTGGTCTGAGTATACTGCCCCCTATCCTCCGCCGTGCCCATGCTCCCCCGATCCACATTTAAAATGGGTTCTGAGACCCAGACTGATCCGGTTTAGAATCTGGATTGTTCTCCATCTCCACTTAACCCACGGGTTAAGGTGAGGGGGTGGATTTAAGGTGGACTTCTGGGTTCTGTCTGATCACTGTGAGAGTGTTTCTGGAGAGGGGAGGAGTTAAGGTGGACTGCTGAGTTGTGTCTGATTACAGTGAGACTGTTTCTGGAGAGGGGAGGAGTTAAGGTGGACTGCTGAATTGTGTCTGATTACAGTGAGACTGTTTCTGGAGAGGGGAGGAGTTAAGGTGGACTGCTGAATTGTGTCTGATTACAGTGAGACTGTTTCTGGAGAGGGGAGGAGTTAAGGTGGACTGCTGAATTGTGTCTGATTACAGTGAGACTGTTTCTGGAGAGGGGAGGAGTTAAGGTGGACTGCTGAGTTGTGTCTGATTACTGTGAGAGTGTTTCTGAAGAGGGGAGGAGTTAAGGTGGACTGCTGAGTTGTGTCTGATTACAGTGAGACTGTTTCGGGAGAGGGGAGGAGTTAAGGTGGACTGCTGAATTGTGTCTGATTACAGTGAGACTGTTTCTGGAGAGGGGAGGAGTTAAGGTGGACTGCTGAATTGTGTCTGATTACAGTGAGACTGTTTCTGGAGAGAGGAGGAGTTAAGGTGGACTGTGTGCAGTACAGAGTGGTGTCATGTTAACCCTGAGCTTGTGAATTATTCACAGTGGGACACAGAGAGAGGGGAGGTACGGGTTTCTGGGGCTGCAGTGGGTTGGTGTCGGCTCACGTCCTGGTGGAGGGGGCAGTGTGGTGGTCAGTGAGGCTGGGGGGTTCACGGCGCCGATGAGAACGGCTGGAGTCATCTGGACAGGAGAGGTTCCTCGGTTCTGGACACTGAGGTTTGCTGTGTTCTCTGTGTGTGATGTTTTAAAAATGGTTCAGGATGTGGAATATTCTGGTGTGTGTGTGTGTGTGTGTGTGTGTGTGTGTGTGTGTGTGTGTGTTGGGTGAAGCAGCTTCATTTCTGTATGTATGTAGTTTCAGTGGATTATGGCCTTTACTTCAGAACGAGCAGAAAACAGCACGAGGAGCAGCTGAGGTCTCAGGAGTTAGCTGTAAATTTACACTTCCACCTTAAATGGTACATTCAGGCATATGAGTCTACAGCAGCATTTAAGGTGGAATAAGAAATTGAATTGATCTCCTGATCACAGTAGAGTGAGGAGAGGGGGAGCTGGAGCATGGAGGGACAGGGCAGCATTGCACTTCAGCGAGGGGATGCCTTTCACCAGCGGTGGTGTGTGATCTGGGTTTGATCAGTCGCTATGGCCCCTGTCACACTCCATTCCGACCGAGCTGAAAATACCCTCGCTCAATGGAAAGACCACTCTGTTCCTTCTCAGAGTGAAGCTCCTTCTGACTGAGGTTCCTCCTCCTGAGTTTCAGAGCTCCTCTGGGTCCAGGGGCTGGGGCTGGGGATGTGTAATCTGACCAGTGGTCCCCCGTGAAGAGCAATCTCTAAAGTCCTATTGGGACGGGGTTAGTTTTCCCTGTGGACGTGGAGTAAAGTGATTTTTACCAGAATATCGCCGTAGCTTTAACCCCTTTTGAACAGACCATTTCAATCATCTTGCTGCAGTGCACACCCCCCGTAACTGGAAACAACCCTGAGCCTTTTACCTTCTGTAAAACTAGCAGTAAATTAACCCACATTTTTTAGGATTTCTTGAGAGTGGAGGAGTCGGAGGAGGGGTTTAGTGATGAAATATACAGTTAAAAATGAAGATAAACTAAACTCAGCAGCTAAATGAAACGCCATACATCCACAAAATGACCTGAGAAATCACTCCGTGAACAGCTGTTTCTGGAAGCCGTAGGTTTTGTGCTCAGTAGTAGCCTCCAGACGAGTTATGAACGTGTGTCCTACTCATTAAAGGGTTTATAATATCAGTTATAATAACCGTGGGAGGGCTTAGTAAGGTTTACCCATCCTCTCGCACGTTATCTGTTGTGGAGGACTAAGATAAGGTCATTGAGGGCTGTATGATTTTGGCGGAGGGCTCCACAGGGTTGTTACCTGTGAAGGGTTTGGACTGTGATGGTAGAAACGTGTGACATACCGGGGACTTTAACTTTCCTAATTCCTGACTGAGATTTTAGTGATGGTCAGCATCTCCTCTCTGTCTCTCTCTTTCTCTACTTTTTATCCATGTTTCTCCACTCATTCTTAAAGGAGAATTAGACTTTTTCCCAAAACTCCCCCTTTGTACTTCAGCCAAGACATAAACACAAGGTGGACAGTGTTTCAGTGAGAGTCAGAGCAGGGGACAGTGAAGCAGACGTCCTCTTCTAAAAGCCCCTCACATAAAAGTGAGGACAGTAGACGGTGGGGGAGAGTGGAGAGTGGAGGTGAATGGAAGCAGACGTCCTCCTCTAAAAGCCCCTCACAGAAAGTGAGGACAGTAGATGGTGGGGGACAGTGGACAGTGGAGGTGAACGGAAGCAGACGTCCTCCTCTAAAAGTCCCTCACAGAAAGTGAGGACAGTAGATGGTGGGGAACAGTGGACAGTGGAGGTGAACGGAAGCAGACGTCCTCCTCTAAAAGTCCCTCACAGAAAGTGAGGACAGTAGATGGTGGGGGACAGTGGACAGTGGAGGTGAACGGAAGCAGACGTCCTCCTCTAAAAGTCCCTCACAGAAAGTGAGGACAGTAGATGGTGGGGGACAGTGGACAGTGGAGGTGAACGGAAGCAGACGTCCTCCTCTAAAAGTCCCTCACAGAAAGTGAGGACAGTAGACGGTGGGGGACAGTGGACAGTGGAGGTGAACGGAAGCAGACGTCCTCCTCTAAAAGTCCCTCACAGAAAGTGAGGACAGTAGATGGTGGGGGACAGTGGACAGTGGAGGTGAATGGAAGCAGGTTTACAGTTAACACAGGGGACCATGGGGGATTCTCCTTTAAATCTTTCCTCTGTCTCTCCTGTCTGTCTCTGTCTGTCCCTCTCTGTCCTCAGTGTCTCCCGAGCTGCTGGGTGTCCTCTCCTCGGTGGCTGTGTTCATGGCTGTGATGGCTCTGTTTTTTCTTTATCTCAGTACCAAGCTGTCGGTGGACTCCTCCCACGCTCTCTCCTGTTTCCACGGATATCAACACCACATTAAAGGTAAACACCTCCATGCTGTCTTTACAAACATGTTTCCAAATGATGTGAACATCAAAGGAATACACTGGCGTCTCACTAATATCTCAGTCACATCCTGTTCTGTGCCTGTTCTAACACATGGAACAGCATAGCATCCACTTAGCAACACGGAAAATGCCATAGCAACACCCTCACAATCGCCTGTGATACTACACATTGTTTTAAACCACACCACATCAACCACATTAAATACTAGAGCAATCACCTTAAATACTACAGTAACCACCTTAATTACTACAGTGAGCACGTAAATACTGCAACAGTCACCATATATACTACAGAAAACACGTACGTAAATACGACAGTAATCACCTTTTAAGAACAGAGAGAGAGAGAGAGGAGTGTCCCTTTAAGAACAGAGAGAGAGAGAGAGGAGTGTCCCTTTAAGAACAGAGAGAGAGAGAGTGGAGTGTCCCTTTAAGAACAGAGAGAGAGAGAGAGAGAGTGGAGTGTCCCTTTAAGAACAGAGAGAGAGTGGAGTGTCCCTTTAAGAACAGAGAGAGAGTGGAGTGTCCCTTTAAGAACAGAGAGAGAGTGGAGTGTCCCTTTAAGAACAGAGAGAGCGAGAGTGGAGTGTCCCTTTAAGAACAGAGAGAGAGAGAGAGAGGAGTGTCCCTTTAAGAACAGAGAGAGAGAGAGAGGAGTGTCCCTTTAAGAACAGAGAGAGCGAGAGTGGAGTGTCCCTTTAAGAACAGAGAGAGAGAGAGAGAGGAGTGTCCCTTTAAGAACAGAGAGAGAGAGAGGAGTGTCCCTTTAAGAACAGAGAGAGAGAGAGAGGAGTGTCCCTTTAAGAACAGAGAGAGAGAGAGGAGTGTCCCTTTAAGAACAGAGAGAGAGAGAGAGGAGTGTCCCTTTAAGAACAGAGAGAGAGAGAGGAGTGTCCCTTTAAGAACAGAGAGAGAGAGGAGTGTCCCTTTAAAAGCAGAGAGAGAGAGAGTGGAGTGTCCCTTTAAGAACAGAGAGAGCGAGAGTGGAGTGTCCCTTTAAGAACAGAGAGAGAGAGAGTGTCCCTTTAAAAGCAGAGAGAGAGAGAGTGGAGTGTCCCTTTAAGAACAGAGAGAGAGACTGGAGTGTCCCTTTAAGAACAGAGAGAGAGAGGAGTGTCCCCTTAAGAGTGTGGGTGATAATAATTCGGGACGGTTTCTCTATCAGAGGATGTGGTGAGGTGAAACAGGAATGGCGTTCTTAAGAAGTTTCCAGCAGAGCCTCCCTTCGGTGTCGTCCCTCCTGGACTCCGTGTCCAGCACCGTGTCCAGCACCGTGGACGACTTGGCCAGCGCCGTGAGCGACGTGACGTACTCGGTCAGTGACCAGCTGACGGAACAGGTCAACACCATCATCAGCAGAGTGCAGACGGAGGAGGAGAGGACGGGGGGACGGGAGGAGGACGAGGACGAAGGAGGTCCTGCTCCGGACAGAAAACAGAGAGAGGCGAATAAACTCAGACGACAGGAGTCCGACGCTCAAGGCTCGGAACCCTCCGGCCACCAGAACCCAGACAAAACCACTCGCAGAACCGACAAGAACCACTCAAACTCAAAGAGGAACGCCTACCTGGACGAGGAGGAGGAGCAGAGGGAGAGGGAAAAGCAGGAGCAGGAGAGGAGGAACGAGGAGGAGGAATGGGAGTGGTGCTACGCTTCGTCTAAAGGGTGGTACCGCAAGAGAAGGGACCCCAACCAGAAGAGTTCTGACACCGGGAACGCCACGGCGGAGGAACCCGAAGAACCGAGGAAGAACCGAGAACAGAAGGAAGAACAGATCCCTCAGGAGAAGGATGAGAACGGTGTTCCCGAAGATCATCCCGAGAACGAAGACCAGGAACAGCACCGGAGATCCAAACTTGAGAGAAATGGAATCTCTGCAGGAGGAGAGCCGGATGGAGGGATGAAAAACAGTGCAGAAGACGAGTGCGAATCTGAGAAGAGAAGGAAGAGTAAAGATAAACAAGTGGGAGAGGAGGATAAGAGCCCTGACAGCTGCTCTAAACCCAGGAGGGTAAACGACAGAGGTGAGGCAGTGTGGAAAACCCCCCCCTCCACCGCCCTTCTGTTTCTTCTCTGTTCTCTCTTTATCCCTCTTTTTTATCTGTTATCTCTCTTTATCCCTATCTCTATCACTTTCTCTCTATTTCTTTATCAGTTCAGTTCAGAGAAGCTTTAATGGCGTGACTGTGACAGGTTGCTACATATTTTGTAGCGTGGCTCACTCCTTTATCTTTTCATCTCGCTCGCCCTCTCTTTATCCCTTTATCTCTATATCTTTGTTTCTCTCTCTCTCTCCCTCTCTCCACTGTTAGCTCCACTATGACCTAAACGTTGGACAAAGTCGTGTGTACCACAGGTGAACTCAGTTCATCCTCATCATCGTTATCATTTTTTCTGCTTGATCCATTCAGGGCCACGGTTAAAAGTGTTCAGTTGTTATTTAACTTTATTTAATGATAAATCACTTTTTGGGGTCATGTAGTGAACAGCCAAGCGCCTGGACTCAGTCACCACCTGCTAAACACAACCTTCCCATTAGCTCCCAAACACAGCGTTACACAACATGGAGTGATGTTGGAAACTGGAAATTCCAATTTTCCGACTTGTAAATTGCACGTGAACTGAGGACACAGTCGTACTTCCCACTGGTAAACTTAGGATTCTAGATGATACATGAGTTTATGAGATGTACATCGCCACCTTTAAACCTCTTTCCCTGGAGAAAATGGCAAATGCGTGTCTGAATCGTTTCATTGTATATGTTTTCTGTAAATAAACGTCAAATATAATGATCAAATTTGTTAATACTCAAAAAGCGTTTAGTTGTTTTTAAATGAGAAATCAGATTTTGGGGACACTTTGTGAACAGGGGACGGCTCTAAAGCCAAGCGCCCGAACGCAGTGAAGTCCTACTACACCACCGCTATATACAATTATCCGATGAGCACTTCAATGCAGCATTAGATCCACTGTTACCCCCGATGTTAGCGCTACCCTTAGTTCTAGCTTTAGCTCCAGTGTTAGCTTTACTGTTAGTTCCACTATTAGCTCCAGTGCTAGCTCTACTCTTAGTTCCTCTATTAGCTTCAGTGTTAGCTCTACTCTTAGTTTCACTATTAGCTCCACTGTTAGCTTTACTGTTAGTTCCACTATTAGCTCCAGTGTTAGCTCTATTGTTAGTTCCACTATTAGATCCAGTGTTAGTTCCAGTGTTAGCACTGTTCTTAGCTTCAATATTAACTCTACTGTTTCATCCACAGATAAACTCTATTGAGAAATTCACGGGTAATTTTGAGACCTGAGTCCTGGAGTTGAGATGACCTTCATCATTTTTTTAATATTACGGAGAATAAGACTCCCCTGATTGTTTGTGTACAGTATTTTATGTTTTTTTATATTGCTAAAGAACAATGTTATTTATTCTTCTCTGTGAAACAAGTGGCCTTTTCTGTCAGTGCAGTGCATTGGGTAAAGTTCCCTTTTTTATAGTTAATTTTTCATGTTGCTCTAACCACAAAGCACATAAAAGTGACATGGTCATTTCCAACTGTCGTGTGAACGCAGTGTCACTGTCATCACTGAAATGTGGGTGTCTTCTTTACTGATGTTTCTTTACTGATGTTTCACTGTCATCACTGAAATGTGTGTGTCTTCTTTACTGATGTTTCTGATGTAGCTGAGCTGTAAAATAAAGATACCTCTATTCTTTATTTACTTTGATTGAGTCATTTCCTTCTGATTCACTTTATCCTTTATTCTGACTTATTCTGATTTGTTATTCTGATTTATTCTGATTTCCGATTACAGTTTCTATCAGACAGAGTGAGGTGGGAATCCTGTAAAAGCCTGTATCCGATTACAGTTCCTATTAGACAGAGTGAGGTGGGAATCCTGTAAAAGCCTGTATCCGATTACATTTCCTATTAGACAGAGTGAGGTGGGAATCCTGTAAAAGCCTGTATCCGATTACAGTTCCTATTAGACAGAGTGAGGTGGGAATCCTGTAAAAGCCTGTATCCGATTACAGTTCCTATTAGACAGTGTGAGGTGGGAATCCTGTAAAAGCCTGTATCCGATTACAGTTCCTATTAGACAGAGTGAGGTGGGAAGCCTGTATCCGATTACATTTCCTATTAGACAGAGTGAGGTGGGAATCCTGTAAAAGCCTGTATCCGATTACAGTTTCTATTAGACAGAGTGAGGTGGGAATCCTGTAAAAGCCTGTATCCGATTACAGTTCTTATCAGACATGAGCGAGGTGGGAATCCTGTAAAAGCCTGTATCCGATTACAGTTCCTATCAGACATGAGCGAGGTGGGAATCTTGTAAAAGCCGGTATCCGATTATAGAGTGGGTGGAGGAGTTTGTTTGAGTTAATCAGGAGCAGTTGTTGTTCTTGTTGGTCAGTTGTTGGCCTGGACTGAGAGAATCCAGTTCTCCTGGGAGTGCAGCTCGGACCCGGGTTTATGAGTGTAACTGTAGAACCTCAGACTGCAGAGTGTAAAAGACTGAGAGCCAGTGTGAATAAAGTGAATAGCGTTCCACCCTGTGTTCTCCTGCAGACGGCAGTAGTTTGGAACAGGGTTCCTCCGACAGCGAAGAGGAGAACCCAAAAATCCTGAAGAATCCCAGCGGCCAGCAGAGAACCAACGGCTGGAAGAACCATGATAAACACTCTGTGGAGAACACAGACTACAGCAGTGAAAATTCCACAGACCATGGTGAGAGAGAGAGAGAGAGAGAGAGAGCTAGCTGCTGATTCAGGGCAGTTTTAGCTTGCAGTATGTAGCATTAATGTTTTGTTGTTTTTAAGGTGGTAAGAGAGAGAGGACGAGGAGGAGGGTGGATCCTCTGAACGAGCTCCAGCCACCGCCGTACCGGGCGCAGGACGAGGCTCTGGACCATGGCGAGGATGAGGAGGATGAAGAGGATGAGGAGGACGAGGAGGACTCTGAGAGTTACCTGAATAAATGCTATGAGGAAGACGCCCCCAGTGAGAGTACAGCAGCGCTTGGTCCCGAGGTGAGGGACTCGCACCGGCGCTTTAAACGCTGCACAATTCTCTGATCTTCACACTGTCATGAACTGACCACTAACATCAGAACTTATCACAGATATCAGAACTCATCATTAACATCAGAACACGCATTACTGACATCAGAACACACCACTGACATCAGAAATGTCCCATGACATAAGAACTGACCACTAACATCAGAACTGGCCGCTGATATCAGAACATGCCTGTGACTTAAACACTGACCACAAACATCAGAGCTGACCACAGACATCAGAACACACCACAGACATCAGAGCTGACTGTTGATATCGGAAATGGCCGCTGATATCAGAACACGCCTGTGACTTAAACACTGACCACAGACATCAGAACACACCACTGACATCAGAGCTGACCACTGACATCAGAACACACCACTAACATCAGAGCTGACCACAGACATCAGAACACACCACTGACATCAGAACACACCACTGACATCAGAGCTGACCACTGACATCAGAACACACCACTGACATCAGAGCTGACCACTGACATCAGAGCTGACCACAGACATCAGAACACACCACAGACATCAGAACACACCACAGACATCAGAACACACCACTGACATCAGAGCTGACCACTGACATCAGAACACACCACTGACATCAGAACACACCACTGACATCAGAGCTGACCACAGACATCAGAACACACCACAGACATCAGAACACACCACAGACATCAGAACACGCCACAGACATCAGAACACACCACTGACATCAGAGCTGACTGTTGATATCAGAAATGGCAGCTGATATCAGAACACGCCTGTGACTTAAACACTGACCACAGACATCAGAACACACCACAGACATCAGAACACACCACTGACATCAGAGCTGACCACTGACATCAGAGCTGACCACAGACATCAGAACACACCACAGACATCAGAACACACCACAGACATCAGAACACACCACTGACATCAGAGCTGACCACTGACATCAGAACACACCACTGACATCAGAACACACCACTGACATCAGAGCTGACCACAGACATCAGAACACACCACAGACATCAGAACACACCACAGACATCAGAACACGCCACAGACATCAGAACACACCACTGACATCAGAGCTGACTGTTGATATCAGAAATGGCAGCTGATATCAGAACACGCCTGTGACTTAAACACTGACCACAGACATCAGAACACACCACAGACATCAGAACACACCACTGACATCAGAGCTGACCACTGACATCAGAGCTGACCACTGACATCAGAACACACCACTGACATCAGAACACACCTCAGACATCAGAACACACCAATGACATCAGAACACACCACTGACTTAAACACTGACCACAGACATCAGAACACTGACTTAAACACTGACCACAGACATCAGAACACACCACAGACATCAGAACACACCACTGACATCAGAACACACCACAGACATCAGAACACACCACAGACATCAGAGCTGACCACTGACATCAGAACACACCTCAGACATCAGAACACACCACTGACATCAGAACACACCACAGTCATCAGAGCTGACCACAGACCTCAGAACACACCACAGACCTCAGAACACACCACAGACATCAGAGCTGACCACTGACATCAGAACACACCACTGACATCAGAACACACCACTGACATCAGAACACACCACAAACATCAGAGCTGACCACAGACATTAGAACACACCACAGACCTCAGAACACACCACAGACATCAGAGCTGACCACTGACATCAGAACACACCACTGACATCAGAACACACTACTGACTTAAAGACTGACCACTGACATCAGAACACACCTCAGACATCAGAACACACTACTGACTTAAAGACTGACCACAGACATCAGAACACACCACAGACATCAGAGCTGACCACTGACATCAGAACACACCTCAGACATCAGAACACACCACTGACATCAGAACACACCACAGTCATCAGAGCTGACCACAGACCTCAGAACACACCACAGACCTCAGAACACACCACAGACATCAGAGCTGACCACTGACATCAGAACACACCACAAACATCAGAACACACCACAGACCTCAGAACACACCACAGACCTCAGAACACACCACAGACCTCAGAACACACCACAGACATCAGAGCTGACCACTGACATCTGAACACACCACTGACATCAGAACACACCACTGACTTAAACACTGACCACAGACATAAGAACACACCACAGACATCAGAGCTGACCACTGACATCAGAACACACCTCAGACATCAGAACACACCTCAGACATCAGAACACACCACAGACCTCAGAACACACCACAGACCTCAGAACACACCACAGACCTCAGAACACACCACAGACATCAGAGCTGACCACTGACATCAGAACACACCACTGACATCAGAACACACTACTGACTTAAAGACTGACCACGGGCATCAGAGCTGACCCCTGATTTAGAGTGAGACCAGCGGAGACAGTTGCAGCACATCACCAGAGCGTCTTGGCCTACAGACATCCTCAGAGTGGAGGGACACCTGCACCACCTCTTAACACAGTATGTTGTGCTGGTGCAAGTGGATCAGATACAGCTGCTGAAGATTTTAACCCCTGTGTCCACTCTGTGAGACACTCCTACAGCCGCGATGATGCTCAGCAGACTCCTCCATGTGTGTGAACTGTTCTGTGTGCCCTTACTGTGGCCTTTATTAGCAATGCAGACTCTGGGGATGACCAATCAGAGAAGAGATGGGGTGTCATTTGTTTATGTTTACTTCATTGCCTTTGTTTGTTTTTCTTGGACTTGTGTATTTTCTTTGATTAGATTTGTTTAAGACCACAAGGAGACAGTAGGGTTAGGGCTTCACCTCACCTGAACCACTGAGATTGTGAGTGAGTTTGAGAGTGACTGGGTGAGTGTGTGGTTCTTTGTGCAGTGGGTGTGAGTTACGGTGTGAGTAACTTTGTGACTGTGTGAGTCTGAGTGACTGGGTGAGTGTGTGGTTCTTTGTGCAGTGGGTGTGAGTTACGGTGTGAGTAACTTTGTGACTGTGTGAGTCTGTGAGTGACTGGGTGAGTGTGTAGTTCTCTGTGCAGTGTGTGTTCCTAATTGTGGGTGGGCTCTGGACCCCTACGACCCTGATCTGGATGAATTGGTTATAGCTGATGAATGGCTGAATGTTTTGACCTGTTTGTTTTCTTTTGATTTTCTGTTTTGTTGGTTTAATTTTTTTGTAAAAAGCCAAATCGTTTTTGTTGTCTGTGCTGTGGAGCTCAGTAAATGTTCCTCTTTGTTTATTTATTTGTGTTGAGTTATTTGTGTTTGTTCCTGTTTAACCGTGACTCTCACTGCACTCGTGCGCCCCCTGCTGGACTCAGCTGAGACCTGTGTGGGCTGTGAGTTGAGAGGTGAGGGCTGTGGTGGTTGGAAGCTGGAAGTGGGTAAGTTCTGAGTGTGGAGACTTCATCTGCTGAGACAGCTTCATCTGCCTGATGTCTAAGATTTGAATGTGAACTAAAACTCAGAGTGTGTTACATTTGCACCAGTAACTGGAGCGGGATCAGATCAGGACCAGGATCAGACCTGGAATGGGACCAGACATGGGGCCACATTTATAAAAGTCTACGTGGATTCTGGAGTGAAAGTGTGTGTGTGTGTGTGTGTGTGTGTGTGCGCACAAATGCCAGAAAAAAATGTGCGCACAAAAAAAATCAGGTTTGTAAAACCGTGCGTACGGACAGCACACAGCCTTCTTCAAAACGGGAAGATAAACTGCCTCATGTTCCACCTCCGTAACACCCACATTTACAAGGTCGCGAATAACCTCGTGAATCATTAAATATGGGCTTCTTTCTTCATTTTCATCTGAGATTAATTGTTTTGAAAAGTAACATATATTTATTATTATTATTATTATTAATATTAATATTATTATTATTGCACTTTGGAAGTAAAGCATTTACCGAGAGAGAAAATAAAGTAAGTTCATTAAAAATAAATAAAATATGAACAAAATGCAGAATTAAATAGAAGAGTAAAATAAAGTCGAATGAACAGCAAGCAATGAAAGTGTTAACGTATTTAAATATTATGAAAACTTATGAAAAATAATGTAAAGAAATCTCTGTACATTACTTAATAATGTTTTCACATTTATTTGCAATGATTTGGTGCACCACATGATGCCACCAGTCCCCGCTCTTTTCACAATGTTTTTATGTGTAAACATGGGTCAAACATTGCTTAAATGTACATTCGTTTTACACCTAGTCTTTCTTCATAAATCACAGTTTCTGTGTGAGATTTCACACACATTTCAGACCTGTTTTTGGGTGTACGCATCCTTTACAAATCAGGCTCCAAGAACAGCCCGGGATCGGACCTGGATCGGACTCAGACTCACACAGGATCATCCTCAGCCTGAACTAGAATAAACCCAGTGTCTGTGAGTCATTCAGCTGTTCCTTAATAATGAGAGAGATGTGTCAGTAACCTCAGAGGTCTGAAGGTCAGCAGATTGTGGAGCGAATGGAAACACAGTCCGTGTGACGCTGTAAACTCTGGATTAATGACTCCTTTCATACCCTCAGTCGTCCTGGAGGATTTCAGGGGTTTGGTTCAAATTAAATCATTTGTATTTCTCTTTTCTCTGAACACTCGTATATTTCCCTCTCTCTCTCACTCCTCCATCTCTGTGTGGGTAGGACCCCTCTGACCTCAGAGCCCTGTACGAGCCGGAGGTCCTGGGGAACTATGGGACCCTGGATGTGGCATTTGAATACGACTCCAGAGCGCAGCACCTGGCCGTGACTGTAACTGCAGCCACTGATATCCCTCTGCTGAAGAGCACGGGAAACATCTCCTGGCAGGTCCACCTGGTGCTGCTGCCCACCAAAAAACAACGAGCCAAGACCGGTGTCCAAAGAGGACCCTGTCCAGTCTTCACCGAGACCTTCCGGTTTTCGCCGGTGGAACCGGATGCTTTGGAGGAGTACGCCGTTCGGTTCCGCCTCTACAGCGTCCGGCACCGGAAGAAGGAGAAGGTTCTTGGGGAGAAAGTGTTCTACCTCACCAAGCTCAACCCACAGGGCAAAACAGCCCTGCCCGTCACTCTAGAACCTGGTTCCACAGCCCCTGTGAGTGTTCTCCATATCTAGAGCTTTCCACTAGTTATATCAGTCAACAAAGAAAGGGGAAATTATTTCAGATATTTGTTACTTTATCATATTGACAAATCCTGTCACAGTCTCATAATGAATACAGCACTAGACATCAGACAATCTCCAAATACATTCTGTGTGTGTGTGTGTGTTTAGGGTTGTGGATCATTAGTGAGTGTCTCCCGGAGTGTTGGAGCTCTGTCCTATCATTCCACTGGAGAATCATCCACTCCAGAACTACTCCTGGGACTCCTGTATAACTCCAGCACTGGGACCCTGTCCGCCGAGGTCATCAGGGGCAGCCACTTCAGAAACTCCACCTCTGACCAGACTCCCAGTGAGACCCACACCACTGTGTAACATTTACATATAGTCCTCTACTCCACTACCACAGTGACTAGTTCCGAGAATAGTCCAGAGTTTAAAGTGTCTGTCTGTTCAGAGAGAGAGTGGGGAAGTGGGTTAGAGCAGAGCGGATATGAACGCTGAGTGGACATATCCTGCCGGGCTAATGACAGCTTCCTGTTCATGTCTCTTATCTCTCTTTCTCTCCCTGTCTCTCTCTCTCTCTCTCTCTCTCTCTCTCTCTCTCTCTCTGCAGGTGGTCTGTTCTGCTGTATAAAGCGGTTTGTTGGGGGTCAGCTGTACATCATGCGCGGTGAGTCAGAATCTAAAGGGTAAAATAGTCTAAAATGATTTGCAGACAGTCAGTGGATCCGCACTCCTCCAATGTTTAACATTTGACTGGTTACAGACCTCTACTGATGACAGGACTCTAGCTAAATTACTGTCATACTGAAGTCCAGCCAACCACAGTGCCTTATGTGGACCTCACAGCTCAGTACAAGTCAAACCTTAATTTATAGAGATTTTCACAGCAGAAAGCTGACACAAAGCAGCTTTACTGAAACCCAGGCCCAGTCTTCCTAAGAGCCAAGGGTGACAGCCTCAGGAAAAACTCTCTCAGCACACGAGGAAGAAACACTGAGAGGAACAGGAGGGGCTGGATCGGAAAACAAGGTCCAGGTAATAGAACCCAGAACCCGACAGGCAACAGATCTGACAGAGAGAGTGCAGTCCGATACTTAGTAGTAAAACAAGGTTAATACAAAGTAGGGGTGATATGTAAAACCAGCTCTAACACCAGTTAAAAAACAGTGGCCTGAAAGTGAGTGATTGACTAACAGCCTGTTTGAAAAGGTAGGTTTTTAATCTTGGTTTAAAAACTGAGAGTGTGTCTGAGCCCCGAACAGTAACCGGAGGCTATTCCAGAGTTGTGGAGCTTTGTGAGAAAAGGCTCTTCCTCCTGCAGTGTTTTTCTTAATGCGAGGGACAAAGAGTAGATGGGCATCCTGTGAACGAAGTGTATGTGACGGGCGATAAGGTATGAGAAGGAGTATTTTGAGTCAGTGTGAAATGTTATGGGTAGCCAGTGTAGACACAAGGAGACTGGGGTGATATGATCAAATGTTTAGCTCCAGTGAGCACTCTGCCTGCTACAGTTTAACTCTAACTTAAGTTTTGTAGCACTTTGCACCAGCCGTGAAGTTATAATGTGACTATTTTCTCCTGCGTCTTGTCTATATTTTGTAAATGAAAGGTTTTTGACTGTACTGGATAGATGGGTGTCTAATTTATCAAAACTAATAGCAGCATTTCCAAGCGAGAGGTTCCGAGTATCGGTTACCAGTAACAACCTCAGTTTTATCAGAGACTTGACGTGTAGACACTCAACATTATTTAATTTTGCTAATATGTACAGCATATGTCCACCCAGTTAACACCCACAAGTCCTTTTTTTTTGTGTGGGTGCCGTTTTAGGGAGTGACTGTCTGGTTTCAGACCACTGCTCTAAAATAAACTAAAGTTAAAGATGGATACATTTATCTCATACACAGCTTCTCTCCCTGTGCTGGAGAGAGTCTCACAGCACTCACAAGCACAGACCCTTCTCCTCTGTTATCCCAAATATATCCATACACCCTACATAGGGCACAGTGTCTGTCATCAAATCTGTCACATAGTGCATTATATTTTGAAAATATATTTCACATTTCCCTGCAGAATTACTGTCTGACATCCACCTCACACCCACAACTCTTATGTGGACCTACAGAGTAATTTTTTAAGTACTCAGCTCTGTTCCTCTCACCTCCCTCATCAGATACATACGTGAAGTTGGTGATGCTGGATTCCAAGGGGAAGGAGATGTTTAAGAGGAAGACATCAGTTTGTCGTGGTCAGCCAAATCCCACCTACAAGCAGTCGTTTGCATTCCAGGTGGCGCTGTTCCAGTTGTCTGAGGTCACCCTGCAGGTAACGGTGTTCTCTCGTTGGAATAGTGTTCGGCCAAGAGAGAAGCTGGGCGGAATCTCGCTCGGCTTCCACAGCTCCACTGAGGAACAGGAGGAACACTGGAACCTCATGAAGGAGGCAGAGGGACAGCAGATCTGCCAGTGGCACACCCTCCTTGACACTTAGAACCTGAAAATCTGAGTGGAGCGGACTGGAGAACTCTTATAATGAATAGGTGACATGGGCAGAGAGACCAAAGGAACTTTTAGAACACAGGGAGAACATTGAAGTCTTAGGATGTGGAGAACTGTGAGAGGTACCAGGGAACTCACAGAACACAGTGAACTAAGTGGAGAAATAAGGGAACTCTTAGAACAATCATTTGTGGTGGGAGAAGACCTTGCTAAACTAGCAATTATCCTGGTTAGCTAGCGGTGCTAAGTGGGGTAGGCTTATCTGTGACTGACCTTCCTGCTGAGTCTTGATTTTGAGAAGAGAGTTTGGACCTATGTAAAATTCCTTAAAATATCTAAGGTTCCCTTTGGACGTCTCCATTGAAGGGTTTGAGGCAGTGTGTGTGAGCTGAGGTCTTAGGTTCTTGGTTCTCTCTGGGTCTGATGTAGGAGCTAATTTCAGGAGAATGAGATGAAGCACAAAATGAAGGTGAGTACTGTGAAGGTGTGGAGCTGGAGATGAAGAGTGTGGAGGAGGAGCTTTATCCTGATGATGACTATGCATCTGCATTTTAACCAGATAATCCTGCCAGGTCTTCACAGAGGGACCGGCTGAGTATTTCTGGGGAAGATCCTAGGGTTTCATTTCTATTTTACCCACAGAAACCTGCCAGGTCTTCACAGAGGGACAGACCAAGTGTTTCTGGGGAAGATGCGGGGGTCAGATCTCACTTTTAACTAGAGAAACCTGCCAGATCTGAGGTCTGATCTCACTTTTAACCAGAGAAAACTGCCTCTGGTCATAGCCAGGTCTTCACAGAGAGAATGTTTCTGGGGAAGACCCTGGGATCCAGTCTAACCTTTAACCAGAGGAACCTGCCTCTAAGCAGAGCCATAACCATATGCAGCACCTTTGCCTTGGAGGAAGATTGTTTCCTTTCCCTGTTTACTATACACACTGTATATAGGTTAAATGACAGCTAATCCATTTGTCCTTGAACTAGGTCTAAACAGAGAGATCAGCCGAGTGTTTCCTGGGACAATGATGGGGTTTCTACACTGACCTTTACTCAGACAGACCTGCCTCTGACCATAGCCAGGTCTCCCCCATTGCTGGGGAAGCCCATGAGGTGGGCTCTGCATGAACATTGCTGTCAGCATTTCCACAGCTTAGCATCATCTCAGCCAATCAGTGCAGAGCCAACGAGTCTCATCCAGCAACTTTCAGCACTCTGCCTTCAAACCCTGCTCAGAGACCACTGCCTTCTGAGGACACCACACCAGGAACAACTGGGACACAGCTAAAAATGGCTGTTGTACTTTGAGGAGAGGAATCTCTGGCCTGTTTGTACCACACGGGGGTGATTTTATTTCTTAAATCGCATATTTCTGACTGGATGTAAAGGCTGCTTCCATCCAATGAAAGTGAAATGTTCAGTATACAATACACCAGCATGGCAGCTGAGCGTACCTGGAGAGTTAATGCTGTTTAATAAATATAAACATGTGGCTCTTATACACTCAGTCTTCCTCCTGTGTCTGTGTCTACGGCGTCCAAGTCACAGACAGGATTAAGTAATAAGCTCCAGCCCAGAATATAATCTACACCCACCAGCCGTGAGGAGGGAGTGTGAATGAGAGTGAAATACAGAACGGAGGGTTAGAGTTTGCTATGCAAAAAGATGAGTTGGGGTGGTTGGAGAAAGAGAAGTTTTTGTTTAATCAATATGTATTTTACTCTCTGTAATGAAGATGTTTTTATTAATAAATAAAATTTGCATTATCACTGGCATGTGGTTGTGTGTGATGTTGGTGAGGTGTGTGATAGTGAGGTGTGTGTTGTAGTGTGATGACGGTGTAATAAACAGACATCAGCTACGGTTAGCTCGCTGGCTAAGGTCAGAACCCTGGTTCATTTGAATGTTAATAAAGTTTAACTGGGTACTAAACCATTAGCTGTAGAACTGGAGCTTGTTAGAGTTGTTTCTGACTCTGCCACAGGAACCAAAATCTTTTTTTTTCGGACCTGTTAAAACAGGAGAAATGCCAGAGTTTTGTGACTACTTAGATGTTAAATCAAAATGTAAAACTAATAATCAATGAAAAACATTTCACAGATGTTATTTACATTTTTAGTGTAATATTATTCACAGTAAGTTAATGGTACTAAAGTTACTGTGCTAACTGACTCATTAATGTTAGAGCCAGGTAGTGTCTCTGTCACAGCTCCAGGGTCCTGGAGGTTGTGAGTTCGAGCCCCTCCTCCGGGTGACTGTCTGTGAGGAGTGTGGTGTGTTCTCCCTGTGTTTGCATGGGTTTTCTCCGGGTGACTGTCTGTGAGGAGTGTGGTGTGTTCTCCCTGTGTCTGCGTGGGTTTTCTCCGGGTGACTGTCTGTGAGGAGTGTGGTGTGTTCTCCCTGTGTCTGCGTGGGTTTCCTCCGGGTGACTGTCTGTGAGGAGTGTGGTGTGTTCTCCCTGTGTCTGCGTGGGTTTTCTCCGGGTGACTGTCTGTGAGGAGTGTGGTGTGTTCTCCCTGTGTCTGCATGGGTTTCCTCCGGGTGACGGTCTGTGAGGAGTGTGTTGTGTTCTCCCTGTGTCTGCGTGGGTTTCCTCCGGGTGACTGTCTGTGAGGAGTGTGGTGTGTTCTCCCTGTGTCTGCGTGGGTTTTCTCCGGGTGACTGTCTGTGAGGAGTGTGGTGTGTTCTCCCTGTGTCTGCGTGGGTTTCCTCCGGGTGACTGTCTGTGAGGAGTGTGGTGTGTTCTCCCTGTGTCTGCGTGGGTTTCCTCCGGGTGACTGTCTGTGAGGAGTGTGGTGTGTTCTCCCTGTGTCTGCGTGGGTTTCCTCCGGGTGACTGTCTGTGAGGAGTGTGGTGTGTTCTCCCTGTGTCTGCGTGGGTTTTCTCCGGGTGACTGTCTGTGAGGAGTGTGGTGTGTTCTCCCTGTGTCTGCGTGGGTTTCCTCCGGGTGACTGTCTGTGAGGAGTGTGGTGTGTTCTCCCTGTGTCTGCGTGGGTTTCCTCCGGGTGACTGTATGTGAGGAGTGTGTTGTGTTCTCCCTGTGTCTGCGTGGGTTTCCTCCGGGTGACTTTGTGAGGAGTGTGGTGTGTTCTCTCTGTGACGATGAATAAATGGATGATTAATGTTATGTAAAATTTGAATGGCAAATGTTATAAGTAAAATGTAAGTTATTAACATTATTCTAATAGTTGTACTGAATCTCTGCACAGCCCGGTTGGTACTGAATATATTAATGTAAATGTATAATAAGAATATTAATGTAGTTAAAAGCAAAGTTGAAAAGCAAGCCATGAATGTGTTTTTAAAAGGGATGTGTGCCATGTGTTTGCATTTTTTAGTTCCACAACTACAATGTTTTAGCTCCTTCTTACTTTGTTCTCCAATGATCAGGACCACCACAGAATCGTGAGTGACTTTCAGTGACACCGAGGCAGTGGTTGTGTAATAGTGTGTGTTGTCCTGGTCCATGGATCAGACACAGCAGTGATACTGAAGTCTGTCAACCCCTGGGTTTCACTCCACAATGTTTGCCTCTTTTTAAGAAGCAGAAATGAAAATTGCTATTATTATGATTTGCAGATGGAAGGAACTCTGTTTTGTCTCAGAGGCTTGAAAAAGATTTCATGACCAGAAAAGTTCATATCGCTGATGTAAACGAGCTTATTTCTGGACATTTTGGCTAAGCCCTGGGTG
This sequence comes from Hoplias malabaricus, assembly GCF_029633855.1. NCBI lineage: Eukaryota > Metazoa > Chordata > Actinopteri > Characiformes > Erythrinidae > Hoplias > Hoplias malabaricus. Next base: position 750,524 of record NC_089806.1, read on the forward strand.
TTTGAAATGTTTGGGTCTGCCCATGTGTTCCAGTGTTTCACTCAGTGATTTAACCTGTGATTTTAACATTGATTATATCAATGATAGACCCTAGAGTTAGTTGTGCATAGGCTCCGTAATCACTAGACAAATCTGAACACACTGGAGGAATAGAGTTCCTAAGGGATCTGAGAGGCAGCTGAACTGAACACAGCCCCTGCTCCACATTCTTGCCCCCAGCACCACAGGTCATAAGGACTTGTTTTGTGTTAAAATCACCCGAACCAGCTCAGTCTCTTTTTGCCCAAATGGCTGATCTCTAGGCACCTGGGATGTCTTCATTCATTCATTCATTATCTGTAACCCTTATCCAGTTCAGGGTCGCGGTGGGTCCAGAGCCTACCTGGGATCATTGGGCGCAAGGCGGGAACACACCCTGGAGGGGGCGCCTGTCCTTCACAGGGACCTGGGATGTTACTGAACTCAAATATTTTGTTGCCATGGTTTCACTGACAGTAAACAAACAGCAGTGGTGCAGTGCAGTTTAGTGACTTCTAGGTACAGTCCATTTTTGGTGGTTAATGCGTCTTAATCAAACTCATGAAATCATGACCGTCTTCGATGTTTCTTTAGTCTTTTTTTTCTTTGTTTACATTCAGATGTATTTTTAAAAGCGTGACCCTGACTTGGAGACGCAGTTACAGACAATGAATAAATGAATGTATCTTTAAAGATACGTTGTACTGGAGGGAGTATGTCTTTTGTTGTTGTTGTTGTTGTTTAGTTTATTATGGGCAGAACATTAGAATACTGGAGTACAGAAAAGTACAAAAAGCTGGTGCTAGGCATTTCCCACTTTATTCTGAATTATATTAGAAACATACTGTGAAAGGACATTTCTTTCATTTCTTGTAGGGATTATTATATAGGAACCAAACTGAGTGTGCAGTTACACAGAGGAGGATTTACAGTGTGTACCAAGCTGCTTAGTGCTGAATTCCTATTGGTTATCACCCATCAGTTTGCTCCTAATTTGATCAGATTCATCTCCACACGCTTCACATCACCAGTCATCACTTTCTTCTTCGTGTTGATGGAAAGCTCTCTTTGAAACTTGTTGAACGGCAGCTTTGTTGCGTCCCGTGGCTGTGGAGACGACCCCAGTGTAACCCTGTGTTCACACTGTTCACATCTTCACCTGGGGGTGTTTCTGAGTTAGCGCCCAACTTACTTTGGCATGGATTCACTGATTAAAAAAGACTATTGCAGTATCTCAATGAAAAGTAAAACCCTGGAGGGGAACTGCTGGTCTAAAAACTCCAGCTGTGTGTCAGTACGAGAAGAGAGCTGTGTTTGTTATTGTTACTGCCATTTGTTCACAGGGAAATCACCGCCACCGTACGGTTTGTGTGTTTACGTCTCGATATCTCACAGACACAAGGTACAGGACGGGGGAGTCTGAGACCACCACTGATATTCTTGTGTGAACACTGGGTAATAAGAGTCTGGAATTACATCTTTAAATAACTCAGGTGGCAGTCGGTGTGTAACAGCCTTCACAGTCAACTCCACTGTCCACTGTGGATCACTGAGCTGTGCTGTAAATATTTTATTTATTAAATTACCCATACCCTCTGACAATACTATGGAAATCTGAGACACTGGATCCACTCTTACCCCAACTTCTCTTTAGAAAAACACTGCCCTCTACTTTTTAACCCTCAGAAATGAAAGATCTCCTGGTGATATTCCTCACACTACAACATCTATCAAGGAAAACATAATACATAAACATCATGATAAAAAAACGTGAAAAATACTGCTTTAATTCAAAGCCCTTTCACTGAAATGTGGAGAATTTTCACCTCGTTGCTGTAAACATTACAACATTTTAAATTAAAGCCTTTCTCGCCGCAGCAAACGGCACACACTCAGAGGTCGTCCACTCGGCTTTAATCTCCTTCAGTCGTCCAATGTTTTCAGGATCCTCTACAGCTCTCTGTGCTAATTCTAACTACTGACTCTCAGCGCTAATGGCTCCAGTTAGCTCTTAACTATGCGCACTGCTAATTCCAGTTTGCTCTTAGCTCTGCGCCATGCTAAATCCAGTTAGCTGTTGATTCCAGTTAGCTGCTATCCTTCAGCACTGCTAATTCCAGTTAGCTGCTAAGTTTCACTCTTATGCACATTTACACCCATTGAGAGGGTAAACTTGATCATTGTGCTAACATAACTAACATAGTTAAAACCATCAATCTCTGCACAGCTAATCCCTCTGTAAATTCTACACAGCTGAGAAAAATAAGAAATTGCTGAAGTACAATGTGTAAAATGAGTGAACATCTGATATGCTAATTAATGCTGAAACTAGTAGTTCTAACTTAGCTCCTGCCTTTAGGCACATGATCTTGTCTATCTTTGTTTCCAATTTAATTAACTCCTGAGGTTAAGAACCTGATGTTTTTGTTGTGTTTCACTGTTATGATTTTACCAGCTGCTAAATTACAAATATAACGTCCCTCTGAAGTTATGACATCATTCTCTTGTGGGAGTCATGCCCATTTAAGGAGTGGCAGGTGTGAGCTCAGTGTCCACAGTCAGACCCAGAACTCCTTATATGGGCATTCAGCGCAGACCAGGAAGTTTTTACATGGGCATGACTCCCTCTAGAGTATAAGGCGTTCCTCCTCTCCCAGACAGACAGTTACTATGCTCTTGTTGTGAATGTCTGTCTTTTCTGACAGTTCTTCACCTGGGACCATCTCCTTTTACTAATGGAACAGTCTCATCCACATTAAAAACAGAGAATCTTGATCCATTCTGATTGGCTAAGTCCTCCTGAGAGTTGATGAGGATCCTGGGGTTCTGGGGGATGTGCCAGTTTGGTTTTCTGTCTAAGACATTCTGTCCAAGCTCAGGGTCTCCGATGGGTTCCTGAAGGGAAAGGCGTTCTGCCAGGTCTCCGGTGGACCCCCTGGCCCTGGAGATGACCATGAAGACGTTGTCTCCGATGCTGAACCTCCTCCTCTGTGGAGGCGATTGGTCCAGGGGAACTATCATATTTTTGAGCAGGTCGCTGCAGCTCTTGGACCGGGTCAGCTCCTCCTCCTGCTGCTTCTTCCTCTTCTCCACTGTCCCGATGGCCCGGATCACATCACTGTAGTCCTCACCCTTCTCCGACATGAACTTGAAGATGTCCACGATGCTGGAGACATGGGGCAGAGGCACCTTCTGGACCTGCTCGATGTTGTACGGAGACGCGCGGTGTCTCATCTGTCTCCTCTTCTTCAGGACCTTATGAGCCTCTACCACCATGTGGACGTTCCAGCTGAAGAAGAGAGAGAGCCAGGCCAGGCCCATGCAGATCCACATCTCCACACAGAACCGGTAAAGAGGCTGGTAATTCACAGAAGTGTTCACACCTGGAGAAACACAGGTAATAAATCAACACCTGTCACAAACGCAGCAAGACCCCACACAGAGCTTGGTTCTCCACAGACGTGTTCACACCTGGAGAATAAACACCAGTCCCCAGCCCAGCGAGACCCACACAGAACCAGAACAGAGCTTGGTTCTCCACAGATGTGTTCACACCTGGAGAATAAACACCTGTCCCCAGCCCCAGCCCTTTGGTGGATGCTCCTTTTATCCCTATTATTTTCTCTTGTTTATAGTAAAGGGCTTAAAAACAGAGGAACGGGAATATTTTATAAACTCTTTGCTCTTTTTTCACCTTTGTCTCAGTCACAGGCATCAGACTGTGTTTATATTTACAGAGTACAGTCCAGTTCAGAGGCAGCACTGGAAACCAGTTTATTAATTAAACAAAATTAATTAAAAGTTCAAGAGAAATAACACATCACAGACTGCCGTTTATAAAATGTCCATCTCCTCCAGAAGCATTGTGGGTGGGGGTTTTGGAAGCTGGGGGGTCTATAAGTTACACATCTGTAAGGATACATCCTTCAGGATGAAGATGATGATGTTGTTAATGTAGCCTCCAGAGCTGAGTATATTCACCTGCGACGTAGTCCCCGAAGCCCACGGTGGTCAGGGTGATGAAGCAGAAGTACAGACCCTCCAGGTATGTCCACTGCTCCACCACCATGAAGATGAAGGGGGGGATGACGAGGTGGAACAGCAGCCCCCACAGCAGGAACAACGTGGTACACACAAACTGGACCTTTTTCTAAAGGGGACACACACACAGAAAAGCAGAGAAACACTTTAGACTTAAACACACAGTAATAATATCCCACTGAAGCCATGTGAGCCTGTGCTGTTCATGCTGCCCATGTAAGGAGTTCCGGGTCTGAGTTGGTGGTCCATATATGAAGACCTGCAGACCTGGAACTCCTTATATGGGCGTCCAGCTCAGCCCCGAATCTCTTCATAAGTCATGGGCAGCTTAAGTGTGATGTTGTGATGTTGTCCTGAGGGGGGCGCCGTACCACACTGAATTTTTTATGGAGCAGGACATGGCTCAGGCGCTTGGCTCTACTTCCGAAGAACGTTCCGAGTTCGCTGATCCAGGTGAGACACAGCGGAATTCCACAGAGTCCAAACAGGATGCAGAAGACCCGTCCTCCCACCGTCTTCGGAGACACGTTCCCATAACCTGGAACAACACAGCACAGGGATTAGGGGCAGGTCCGTACTAAAGAGATCTGTCCTCTTCTACCGGCTCAGGTCTTAACAGTTCTAGTTCTGGTTCTTTTCACGTTCTCCCCGACATACACACAGTCCCCAACAATCAAACAGACATCACACGAAGAGAAGTCCACTGCTGATTGGACGGCTTGGTTCTGTTCTTGTTCTCTGACACCCATGGGCCAGCGAGGTAGATGTCTAATACATTGGACACCAGCAGCACTGCTGTGTCTGTTCCACTCATACCAGCACAACATGAGAGGAAGTGGCTGTAAGTTTTGGCTGGCTGGTGTCTAAAGCCCAACTCATGATTCTGTGTTGAACCTGACGTGCACCTCCCCACATGTAACTTCACGTCACACAAACCACAGTGGCTCTGATTGGTCCACACTCGGATGGACAGTGTTTAGAGGAAACTAGAATTATGAACACCTCTTCTCTATGTGACAGAGACACAGACAGCAGCACATTCACCACACAGAGGTTTCCTCACACATTCGGGCATCATAGATCAACAAAAAGGTGAAACAGTGGAAAAGTACGGATGCATCCAGTCAGGAATAAATGCCATGAGGAATGGGAACACGTGGAAAAAGAGGTGTTGGCTTTGTATTTTTCTTTCCTGTCACTGCATTTGAACTACACTCTGTTCCAATTAGCGCTCTACACCGTGCACTACACAGTGTAGAGGAAGAGTGTTGTTCAGGTGTAACTGCAGAGCCACGCAGACACAAACACCCAAGTGTAAACTCTCACAAGACTGCAGGGCTGTTGCGCAGGCTGCAGTTTAGGCTCTAGGTCGAGTGTGCGCAGGAGCATGAATCGTGTGATCGCGGTGCTGGGCGTAGTGTGTAGAATCTCACCAATGGTGGTGATGATGGTGGCAGCGAAGACTAAAGAGTTGTGCCACACCCAGTTGTTGAAGGGTTTGTCTCCGGTGATGGTCACTCCCTGAGCAGCAGCTTTGGCTACAACCTGCAGAAGAACAGAATAATATCAGCATAAACACAACAGAGGACCAGCCGCACATGCAGCTTCACAATCACCCTGCAGACACACCACTGACACACTGCAGACAGAGTACTGACATCGCAGAAACACCACTGACACACTGCAGACAGAGTACTGACATCGCAGAAACACCACTGACACACTACAGACAGAGTACTGACATCGCAGAAACACCACTGACACGCTACAGACAGAGTACTGACATCGCAGAAACACCACTGACACACTGCAGACAGAGTACTGACATCGCAGACACACCACTGACACGCTACAGACAGAGTACTGACATCTCAGAAACACCACTGACACACTGCAGACAGAGTACTGACATCGCAGAAACACCACTGACACGGTGCAGACAGAGTACTGACATCGCAGAAACACCACTGACACACTGCAGACAGAGTACTGACATCGCAGACACACCACTGACACACTGCAGACAGAGTACTGACATCGAAGAAACACCACTGACAAGCTACAGACAGAGTACTGACATCGCAGACACACCACTGACACGCTACAGACAGAGTACTGACATCGCAGAAACACCACTGACACGCTGCAGACAGAGTACTGACATCGCAGACACACCACTGACACGCTGCAGACAGAGTACTGATATCGCAGACACACCACTGACACACTGCAGACAGAGTACTGACATCGCAGAAACACCACTGACACGGTGCAGACAGAGTACTGACATCGCAGAAACACCACTGACACACTGCAGACAGAGTACTGACATCGCAGACACACCACTGACACACTGCAGACAGAGTACTGACATCGAAGAAACACCACTGACAAGCTACAGACAGAGTACTGACATCGCAGACACACCACTGACACGCTACAGACAGAGTACTGACATCGCAGAAACACCACTGACACGCTGCAGACAGAGTACTGACATCGCAGACACACCACTGACACGCTACAGACAGAGTACTGACATCGCAGAAACACCACTGACACACTGCAGACAGAGTACTGACATCGCAGAAACACCACTGACACGCTACAGACAGAGTACTGACATCGCAGAAACACCACTGACACACTGCAGACAGAGTACTGACATCGCAGACACACCACTGACACACTGCAGACAGAGTACTGACATCGCAGACACACCACTGACACGCTGCAGACAGAGTACTGACATCGCAGAAACACCACTGACACACTGCAGACAGAGTACTGACATCGCAGAAACACCACTGACACACTGCAGACAGAGTACTGACATCGCAGAAACACCACTGACACACTGCAGACAGAGTACTGACATCGCAGACACACCACTGACACACTGCAGACAGAGTACTGACATCGCAGACACACCACTGACACGCTGCAGACAGAGTACTGACATCGCAGAAACACCACTGACACACTGCAGACAGAGTACTGACATCGCAGAAACACCACTGACACACTGCAGACAGAGTACTGACATCGCAGAAACACCACTGACACACTGCAGACAGAGTACTGACATCGCAGACACACCACTGACACACTGCAGACAGAGTACTGACATCGCAGAAACACCACTGACACGCTACAGACAGAGTACTGACATCGCAGAAACACCACTGACACGCTACAGACAGAGTACTGACATCGCAGAAACACCACTGACACGCTACAGACAGAGTACTGACATCGCAGAAACACCACTGACACACTGCAGACAGAGTACTGACATCGCAGACACACCACTGACAAGCTACAGACAGAGTACTGACATCGCAGAAACACCACTGACACGCTGCAGACAGAGTACTGACATCGCAGAAACACCACTGACACACTGCAGACAGAGTACTGACATCGCAGACACACCACTGACACGCTACAGACAGAGTACTGACATCGCAGAAACACCACTGACACGCTACAGACAGAGTACTGACATCGCAGAAACACCACTGACACACTGCAGACAGAGTACTGACATCGCAGACACACCACTGACAAGCTACAGACAGAGTACTGACATCGCAGAAACACCACTGACACGCTGCAGACAGAGTACTGACATCGCAGAAACACCACTGACACACTGCAGACAGAGTACTGACATCGCAGACACACCACTGACACGCTACAGACAGAGTACTGACATCGCAGAAACACCACTGACACACTGCAGACAGAGTACTGACATCGCAGAAACACCACTGACAAGCTACAGACAGAGTACTGACATCGCAGAAACACCACTGACACGCTGCAGACAGAGTACTGACATCGCAGAAACACCACTGACACACTGCAGACAAAGTACTGACATCGCAGAAACACCACTGACACACTGCAGACAGAGTACTGACATCGCAGAAACACCACTGACACACTGCAGACAGAGTACTGACATCGCTGACACACCACTGACACACTGCAGATACAGTACTGAAATCACAAACACACCACTGACTGTCTGTGTGTGTTGTGGAGTGCATGTGTGAATGTACACTGGCTGTATGCAGTGTGACCAGGGTTTATGAGGCAGATGGAGGTCATAAAATGTAAATATATCCCCCATAGGTCTCCCGGAAACAGAGAGGAGAGTGAGACAATGAGAGAGTGAAAGAGGAGGATGGCCTGTCCTCACTGATAGACAACACAGCCGGTGGAGTTTAGACGGGTCAGAGTCTGAAGAACACACCCTGGTGTGAAAACTGAACACCTGGCAACCCAGAGTTTGGCTACTGTTTCTCAATGTAGCTTTTCTTCCTTTGAGAGTCTCACTAACGTCACCATTCAGCACCACACCCCTAACACACACATATACACACACACACACACACTCACAGCCTCCCCACCACCCTCACTCGCACACACACACACACACTCTCCCCACTACCCTCACTCGCACACACACACACACACACACTCTCCCCACTACCCTCATGCACGCACACACACTCACACACCCTCCCCACCACCCTCAAGCATTTTCAGCATTTCCTCCCACCACACAGTAAACGTATACCTAATTTTACACACACACACACACACACTGAAATGTATTTAACAGAGCTGATCACTAACTCATTCCCTTCACTCCCGGATTCAGAGCAGTGTACAGTGGAGGTTAAAGAAACTCCTGACAGGAAGTGATGGTGAAATGTTGTTACACTGATGTACACATTAATGTATGCTGAGGTTAACTCCAGGGTAAACCCAGAAAGAACGAATATTTGGCCCAAATGCTGCACATGTGAAGTTCTGTTGTGGCCCACATTTCAGCTCAGCCATACCTCCATCTTTAATGAGCCAGATGTCGACATCTGGCCCACGTCTGATCCACACAACGGCTGCCTGTGCAGTAACTGAGCCCTAAGTGCCAAAGTGGGACAGGTTTGGGCCAGATGTGTGTGCTATCTGGCCAGTGAGCTAAAACAGACCTAAACCCCGAGGTATACACCACTACACCCTGAGTTACACTGTGAGGCAGTGTGAGGTACAGCAACATACATACTGAGGTACAGTGAGCTACACACTCAAGTGTACAATGTGTTACACACTGAGGTAAACACAGAAGCACATGTTGAAGTACACACTGAGGTAACACTGAGGTACGTGGTGAGGTACACATTGAGGTAATACTGAGGACATATTTAACCTACCTCTAGCCCAAGCGGTTGTGCCACGTACTTCAAATCCACCACTGCTCCCCTCCCACAGAAGGACACAGTAACCTGCCCCACTGAAGTGCTGGAAAAGGACACTCATGTGTGCTGAGCCCCCTGCGGTACAAACTATAATTCTAAATTAAAAGAATCCTTCAGTCGAATGGCCACTGAAATGTTATATTCTTCAGATAAAATAAACAACTGTAAACCCACAGTGTGCTCCTCTGTGTCTATAATAACCCTGTTCATGTCTCGCAGTCTTGGAAACAGGTAAAACTCTGTGAGCTGTGTTTGTAACGTCTGTACTTACTTCAGGAACCAAACACACAGAGCCTATGTGACACTGATCTCTGAACTCTGGGGGAGACACTCAACAGGTCCTGTAAATACAGCAGTCAGTCTTCTACCACCCAAACCACCCAGTATATCCAGACCACTCAGACCACCCCGTCAGTATTCTCATTTTCTGTCCCCTGTTCTACCACCCAGGCCACCCAGTATATCCAGACCACCCAGTATATCCAGACCACTCAGACCACCCAGTACATCCAGACCACTCGGGCCACCCACTCAGACCACCCAGTCAGTATTCTCATTTTTGTCCTCTGTTCTACCACTCAGACCACCCAGTATATCCAGACCACTCAGACCACCCAGTACATCCAGACTACTCAGGCCACCCACTCAGACCACCCAGTCAATATTCTCATTCACGTCCACTGTTCTACCACCTAGACCACTCTCAGACCACCCAGACCACTCTCAGACCACACAGACAACCACTCAGACCACCCAGTCAATATTCTCATTCACGTCCACTGTTCTACCACCTAGACCACTCTCAGACCACCCAGACCACCACTCAGACCACCCAGTCTGTATTCTCATTCATGTCCTCTGTTCTTCCACTCAGACCACCCAGACAACCCAGAACACTCAGACCACTCAGGGCGTAATACTCTAACTCATGATTAATCTGTCGTTTGTCAGTGACATCTGAGGACGTTGCATTGTACATCTTAAATACAATAAACATCCTTGGGGCAGCCTTGGCCTAACGGTTAAAGACCGGGCTTGGTACCGGAGGGTTGCCAGTTCGATCCCCAGGACCGGCAAGAACATCCATGGCTGAAGTGAACTTTGAGCAAGGCACTGAACCCCAAAAAGCTCCCCAGGTGATGGGGGTGGGTTCCCTCTGCTCTGGGTGTGTATTCAGAAATTTCAGATCTGCTTTCAACTGAATTATGAAAATGAAGAAATATTTACTGACATTAGTCAATAAAGGGTTAATGTTAATTCCATTCCTAACACATTTGTAAACTATACGTTCCTGTTAACAACATAATTGTAAATGACTTGTTTATAGTTAATTAACTGTTTGTTAATGATTAATTAACTGTTAAGAATCAGAAACACTTTAAAATAAAGTGTTATTTAGCCCAACTGGGAGAGAGCAGTTCCATCAGTCCTATACAGAGACCAGGCCCAGGCCACCTCTGGACCATCAGGAGGGCACTCAACATGGGTAAGGACAACACACACACACAAACATACACACACACACACACACACACAACATTAATGATCATACACACAGGTGTGTATACACTTCCTCCATTCCACTCTTCCTGCTGCTGTTGGGAACTACACTGCACTTCATGACATTTCAATTTACACAACTCCCACGTGTACATTTTACTGCTCTCTGCACAAAACAACAGACACTACCAGTATTACACTATGTATTATATCCCTTTGTGTTATATATTCACTAGGTATTATATCCGTTTCTGTTATATATTCACTACGTATTATATCCATTTGTGTTATATATTCACTACGTATTATATCCATTTGTGTTATATATTCACTACATATTATATCCGTTTGTGTCATATATTCACTATGTATTATATCCGTTTGTGTTATATATTCACTACGTATTATATCTGTTTGTGTCATATATTCACTACGTATTATATCAGTTTGTGTCATATATTCACTACGTATTATATCCGTTTGTGTCATATATTCACTACGTATTATATCCGTTTGTGTTATATATTCACTACGTATTATATCTGTTTGTGTCATATATTCACTACGTATTATATCAGTTTGTGTCATATATTCACTACGTATTATATCCGTTTGTGTCATATATTCACTACGTATTATATCCGTTTGTGTTATATATTCACTACGTATTATATCCGTTTGTGTCAAATATTCACTACGTATTATGTCCGTTTGTGTTTTATATATTCACTACGTATTATATCCATTTGTAAGTTATATATTCACTATGTATTATATCCGTTAGTGTGTTATATATTCACTACGTATTATATCCGTTTGTGAGTTATATATTCACTATGTATTATATCCGTTTATGTTTTATATATTCACTAAGTATTATAGCAGTTTGTGTGTTATATATTCACTACGTATTATATCCATTTGTGTTTTATATATTCACTATGTATTATATCCGTTTGTGTTATATATTCACTACGTATTATATCCGTTTGTGTTATATATTCACTACATATTATATCCTTTTGTGAGTTATATATTGACTACGTATTATATCCATTTGTGTTATATATTCACTACGTATTATATCCTTTTGTGAGTTATATATTGACTACGTATTATATCCATTTGTGTTATATATTCACTACGTATTATATCCATTTGTGTGTTATATATTCACTACAAATTATATGTTTGTGTTATATATTAACTACATATTATATCCTTTTGTAAGTTATATATTCACTACGTATTATATCCATTTGTGTTATATATTCACTACGTATTATATCCTTTTGTGAGTTATATATTCACTACGTATTATATCCATTTGTGTTATATATTAACTACATAATATATCCGTTTGTGTGTTATATATTCACTACGTATTATATCTGTTTGTGTGTTATATATTCACTACATATTATATCCTTTTGTGAGTTATATATTCACTACGTATTATATCCTTTTGTGAGTTATATATTCACTACGTATTATATCCTTTTGTGAGTTATATATTAACTACATATTATATCCATTTGTGTGTTATATATTCACTACGTATTATATCCGTTTGTGTTATATATTCACTACGTATTATATCCTTTTGTGAGTTATATATTCACTACGTATTATATCCATTTGTGTTATATATTCACTACATATTATATCCGTTTGTGTTATATATTCACTGCGTATTATATCCGTTTGTGTTATATATTCACTACATATTATATCCTTTTGTGAGTTATATATTCACTACGTATTATATCCATTTGTGTTATATATTCACTACGTATTATATCAGTTTGTGTTATATATTCACTGCGTATTATATCCTTTTGTGAGTTATATATTCACTACTTATTATATGCGTTTGTGTTATATATTCACTACTTACTATATCCGTTTGTGTGTTATATATTCACTACATATTATATCCTTTTGTGAGTTATATATTCACTACGTATTATATCCATTTGTGTTATATATTCACTACGTATTATATCCGTTTGTGTGTTATATATTCACTACGTATTATATCCGTTTGTGTTATATATTCACTACATATTATATCCTTTTGTGAGTTATATATTCACTACGTATTATATCCATTTGTGTTATATATTCACTACGTATTATATCCTTTTGTGAGTTATGTATTCACTACATATTATATCCATTTGTGTTATATATTCACTGCGTATTATATCCGTTTGTGTTATATATTCACTACATATTATATCCTTTTGTGAGTTATATATTCACTACGTATTATATCCATTTGTGTTATATATTCACTACGTATTATATCCTTTTGTGAGTTATGTATTCACTACATATTATATCCATTTGTGTTATATATTCACTGCGTATTATATCCGTTTGTGTTATATATTCACTACATATTATATCCTTTTGTGAGTTATATATTCACTACGTATTATATCCATTTGTGTTATATATTCACTACGTATTATATCCGTTTGTGTTATATATTCACTGCGTATTATATCCTTTTGTGAGTTATATATTCACTACTTATTATATGCGTTTGTGTTATATATTCACTACTTACTATATCCGTTTGTGTGTTATATATTCACTACATATTATATCCTTTTGTGAGTTATATATTCACTACGTATTATATCCATTTGTGTTATATATTCACTACGTATTATATCCTTTTGTGAGTTATGTATTCACTACATATTATATCCATTTGTGTTATATATTCACTACATATTATATCCGTTTGTGTGTTATATATTCACTACGTATTATATCCGTTTGTGTTATATATTCACTACGTATTATATCCATTTGTGTTATATATTCACTACATATTATATCCTTTTGTGAGTTATATATTCACTACGTATTATATCCATTTGTGTTATATATTCACTACGTATTATATCCATTTGTGTTATATATTCACTACATATTATATACTTTTGTGAGTTATATATTCACTACGTATTATATGCATTTGTGTTATATATTCACTACGTATTATATCTGTTTGTGTTATATATTCACTGCGTATTATATCCGTTTGTGTTATATATTCACTACGTATTATATCCTTTTGTGAGTTATATATTCACTAGGTATTATATCCATTTGTGTTATATATTCACTAATTATTATATCCGTTTGTGTGTTATATATTCACTTCATATTATATCCTTTTGTGAGTTATATATTCACTACGTATTATATCCATTTGTGTTATATATTCACTACGTATTATATCCTTTTGTGAGTTATATATTCACTACGTATTATATCCATTTGTGTTATATATTCACTACATATTATATCCGTTTGTGTGTTATATATTCACTACGTATTATACCTGTTTGTGTGTTATATATTCACTGCGTATTATATCCGTTTGTGTTATATATTCACTACATATTATATCCTTTTGTGAGTTATATATTCACTACGTATTATATCCTTTTGTGAGTTATATATTCACTACGTATTATATCCTTTTGTGAGTTATAAATTCACTACGTATTATATCAGTTTATGTTACATATTATATCCCTTTGTGTTTTATATATTCACTACTTATTATATCTGTTTGTGTTTTATATATCCCCTACGTATTATATCCGTTTGTGTTATTTTCTTCTTTAATTAGGTGTTTGGAATTTTATAACTTGTTGCATAAGTATGAGGTACACTCAGAGATACACACTGAGACACACCCTACATTACACACACAGTTACACACAGGTACAGTGAGGTACATGCTGAAGTACACTAAACTAACATTGTTTAAGTACACCCAGATACACAGCGAGGTAAACACAGGCGCACAGAGAGGTAGACATTGACGTAAGTTGTAGTATACACTAAAGTACACATGGAGGAACAAACTGAGGGTTTTCTCTGAGGTACAGTTCACTCTGTGGTTCAGTGTTTGTGAAAGAATTTAGTATACACCTAAGGTGGTGGTAGTTATATAATGAATTAAAGGCGTGTTTTAGGAAGTGGCTGTTCTCCGTGTGTGTGTGTGTGTGTGTGTGTTGAAGTATTTCTCTTCCTCCCTGATGATGAAATTCTTCAAGCCCAGACCTAGTCCTTCAGGTTTTATAACGTCAGAATAAACCTAACCACACAGAGGGGGAGGGGCAGCGAAGGCCAGAAAAACACCCCTGTGGGCACAGCATGTAATTTAACAGAAGGAAAGTACTCACACACACGCACACACAGCTATACAACACCAGGCCGAGTGCTGCGTGGTTGTACATGTCTGTGTTTGTACATGTTCTTACAGAGTTTACTAAAATTAGATAGTATTCCACCTAAAAATCTGGAGTTAAATAATCTCCTGATTCTGGACTAGATGTGGACCAAGACCTGGTCCAGTCTATACTCCTCAGTAACACAGTCCCTGGACTGAGACTTTGACTGAGACCTGAACTAAGACCTGGTCCAGTCTGTACATCTCAGTAACACAGTCCCTGGACTGAGACCTGGACTGAGACCCAGTCCAGTCTGTACACCTCAGTAAAAACAGTGTCTGCCTGCAGCTGTGAGGGTCGGGTTTACCTCAATGATGTTGTCCAGGTCCTGTTTGGTTAAGTCGGGGTGGTTCTCCAGGATCTTCCTCTTGTCCTTCTCGTAATCACGGACTGCTCTCTCCCAGTTGGGCTCCTCCAGGATCTGGAATATCGCCGCTCCAATCGACAGGTAGAAAATTATCACTGAAGTCAGAACCGAGCCTTTATCTGCCATGTCACCACACGTTCAGTCCACTTTAAAACTTCCTTAAAACTCCCTCAGATCTCCATGGAGCATGGAACCAGCCCCGGGGGCATGTGCTTTTCAGCCAGAGTTTCCTTCTTCACATGCTCCTCTCTTTCTTCACGTCCTCTTTGTTCTTTTCCTACTTCTTTTCTCTTCTCTCCTCTGTTCCTCTCTTCTCTTCTCTCCTCTGTTCTTTTCTTCTCTCCTCTGTTCCTCTCTTCTTTTCTCTCCCCTGTTCCTCTGTTCCTTTCTTCTCTCCTCTTATTGTTTCTCTGAAGAGAGAGTTGAAG
The DNA here is from genome assembly GCF_029633855.1 of Hoplias malabaricus. NCBI lineage: Eukaryota > Metazoa > Chordata > Actinopteri > Characiformes > Erythrinidae > Hoplias > Hoplias malabaricus. Next base: position 766,410 of record NC_089806.1, read on the forward strand.
TGAAACCTCTAGCTCACTCTTCCTCTTCTGGGCACGTTCAGTAGCTTATCCAATGCCACAACAGACTAGCTCAGTTTTCCCAGTCCTGAGCGTAAGGTTAGACCACGCCCATAACTGCCAGGTCACGCCCACAACTGTCAGACCCCACCCAGAGCTCCAGACAACATTCTCACACACACACACACACACACACACACACACACACACACACACACACACACAAAACAAACTTCAGAACTGAGGAATTCACTAGGCATGTCTCTCTCTCTCTCTCTCTCTCTCTCTCTCTCTCTTTATCTCTCTCTCTCTCTCTCTCTCTCTCTCTGTGTGTGTGTGTGTGTGTGTGTGTGTGTGTGTGTTTTACAGGTCTCAGCGAGCAGTGTTTATTGTTGGTTTGTGACCGAGTGTGGGAAGCTAAAGAAGTTTCTGAGTTCAATGTTAAATACAAAGTAATTATCCTGTTTTTTCCTGGAGCTGGAAAAGGAATTCCCAAAGATCCTCCCTCTAATCAACCCCCCCCCCCCACACACACACACACACTACCCCCTCAGGCACCATCACACCCCCCTCTTCTACCAGTCTCACTCTCTTCCAGCCCCCCTCCCTTCACACCACTCCACTCTCTTCTTCCTGCCCTCTCTCCCTCCCTCTCTCTCGCAAGATTCAGAGTAGGGATGCGGTGCAATGCCCATCAGACACAGAGCTGGGGCAAAGGGGTCCCTGGCATCGTGGAACTTGTCAGTGGAAACTGGTTCTTATCAAGTGGAACATGATAGGTAGATATCTACACACAGTGTGGGCTCTGGAACCAAACTCCTCAGTAGGGGTTGGTCTCTCCCCTACTCAGGAGCTGCACAGGGTGAGAGGTGCCGCGCGGGTGTGGGGATACACACAGGTCCTCGGCTGGTGGCTGTACTGCTGGAGTTTGTCCCAGTAAACAAGAGGGTCGCCTCAATGCAGCTCCGGCTCACAGAGAAAACTTTGACTGTTGTGTGTGCATATGAGCTGCAGCTCAAAGTATTCAGCCTTCTTGGAGTTAGTGAGTGGAGTGCTAGAGAGGATTCCATGCACTGACTCTATTGATTTGCTGGGGGACTTCATTGCTCATGTTGGCTTTGACTGGGAAACCTGGAGAGGAGTGATTGGGTGGAATGGCCTCCTGATCTGAACCCGAGTGGTGTGATGTTGTAGGACTTCTGTGCTAGTCATGGTTTGTTCATAATGAACACCATGTTCGAACATAAGGCTGATCAAAAGTGTACTTGGTACCAGAGCACCCTAGGCCAAAGGTCTATGATCGACTTTGTGGTCGTGTCTTCTGACCTGAGGTCATGTTTTGGACACTCAGGTAAAGAGAGGGGCTGAGTTGTCAACCGATCACCATCTGGTGGTGAGTTGGATCCGATGGCGAGGAAAGCTGACGGACAGACCTGGTAAACCCAAATGTATAGTGAGGGTGTGCTGGGAAAAGCTGGCAGATGACTCTCTCCAGATGAATTTCAATTCTCATCTCTGAGAGAACTTCTGTCCCGGAGGAGATAGGGGGAATAGAGTCTGAATGAACCCTGTTCTGGACTTCCATCATGGAAGCAGCTGCATATCGCTGAAGTCAAAAGCTTGTCAGTGCCTGTCATGGTGGCAACCCAAGAACCCGTTGATGGACACCGGGGGTGAGGAAAGCTGTCAAGCGGAAGAAGGGGGCATTTCGGGCTTGGCTGGCTCGGGGAACTTTCGATTCTGCGGATGGGTAATGGCAGGTGAAAACGATTGCAGCTGTGGCAGTTGCTGAAGCAAATTCCAGAGCATGGGAGGAGTTTGGAGAGGCCATAGAGAATGACTTCGGGGTGGCCTCAAAGAGGTTCTGGAAAACACTCAGACAGCTCAAGAGGGGGAGGGGGAACACTGTCCAAGCTGTGTTCAGTAAGGTTGGTGAAACTGTGAACTCGACTGAGTGTGCGTATTGCTGGGCATTGGAAGGAACACTTTGAGGAACTCCTTAACCCGAGAGACATGCTTCCTGGGCTAGAAGTGTCTGGTGTGTCAGATTCCATGTCCTTGGCTGAAGTCACTGAGGTGGTGAAAAAGCTTCACTGTGGCAAAGCTCCAGGAGTGGATGAGATTTGCCCGAAGCTTGATTCTGTGTACTGTGAGACTGTCAATACTGTGGGGTGGTCTTGGATGACACGCCTCTACAATTTTGCATGGACCTCGCGAATGGTGCCTTTGGATTGGCAAATGGATGGTGGTTCCTATTTTTAAAAAGGGGGCCCGGACAAAGTGTGCCAATTATCGTGGCATCACACTTCTCAGCCTCCCTGGGAAAGTCTATGCCAAGGTGCTGGAAAGGAGAATCCGTCCAATAGTCGAACCTATGATTTTGGAGGGACAATTTTTGTACTGATTTCGTACTGGCCGTGGAACTATGGACCAACTCTACTTTTTCACAGATGATTGAGGGGATGTGGGAATTTGCTACTCCACTCTACACATGCTTTGTGTATTTGGAGAAGGCACATGACTGTGTTCCCCGAGAGATTCTGTGGGAGGTGTTCCTGGAGTATGGGGTGCCAGGATCGCTCCGGCGAGCCATATGGTCCTTGTACTCTCAGAGTTTGAGTTGTTTTCACATCCTTGGTAGTAAGTCAAGTTTGTTCAGTGTGGGCATTGGACTCCGTCAGGGCTGTGCCTTATCTTCACCCCTGTTCCTGATATTTATGGACAGGGTGGCGAGGCATAGCCTGGAACAGGAAGGCTTCCATGGAGGGGCTCAGGAGGTGGCATTTCTGCAGTTTGCAGACAAAGTTGTTCTTCTTTCTTCTGGTTAACTTGAGCAGCTTGCAGCTGAGTCGGTATGCAGATCAGCACCTCCAAGTCTGATCCAAGCCATGGTTATCTCCCGGAAAGAGATGGCATGCTTCCTTCAGGGATGAGGGGATGAGAACCCACCCCAAGTGAAGGAGTTTAAGTATCTCAGGTTCTTGTTCACAAGTGATAGGAAGAGGGATAGTGAGATTGACCGTAGGTTCGGTTCAGTGTCTGCAGTGATGCGGTCACTGTATCACACCATTGTGGTGAAGAGAGAGCTGAGCCATAAAGCAAAGCTCTCAATTTACCGGACAGTCTACATCCCCACTCTCACCTATGGTCAGCTCTGGGTAATGACCAAAAGAACAAGATCGCGGATACAAGCGGCCGAAATGAGCTTTCTCTGATAGGTTGCTGGGCAAACTCTCTGTGATCAGGTGAGGAGCTCAGTGTCTGATCTGTTGTGGACATGTTTTTTTATCAGGGTTCGGTCTGATCTGTTGTGGACATGGTGTTTAATTAGTGTTTGGTCTGATCTGTTGTGGACATGTTTTTTTATCAGGGTTCGGTCTGATCTGTTGTGGACATGGTGTTTTATTAGTGTTTGGTCTGATCTGTTGTGGACATGTTTTTTTATCAGCGTTCTGTCTGATCTATTGTAGACATGGTGTTTTATTAGCATTTGGTCTGATCTGTTGTAGACATGGTTTTTTATCAGGGTTCGGTCTGATCTATTGTGGACATTGTGTTTTATTAGCTTGTGGTCTGATCTGTTGTGGACATGGTTTTTATCAGGGTTCGGTCTGAACTTTTTTTATCAGGGTTCGGTCTGATCTGTTGGGGACATGGTCTTTTATCAACGTTCTGTCTGATCTATTATAGACATGGTATTTTATTAGCATTTGGTCTGATCTGTTGTGGACATGGTTTTTTATCAGAGTTCTGTCTGATCTGTTGTAGACATGGTTTTTTATCAGGGTTCGGTTTGATCTGTTGTGGACATGGTCTTTTATCAGGGTTTGGTCTGATCTGTTGTGGACATGTTTTTTTATCAGGGTTTGGTCTGATCTGTTGTGGACATGTTTTTTATCAGGGTTTGGTCTGATCTGTTGTGGACGTGTTTTTTAATGCGGTTCGGTCTGATCTGTTGTGGACATGGTTTTTTTCAGGGTTTGGTCTGATCTGTTGTGGACATGTTTTTTATCTGGGTTTGGTCTGATCTGTTGTGGACATGTTTTTTTATTGCGGTTCTGTCTGATCTGTTGTGGACATGGTCTTTTATCAGGGTTTGGTCTGATCTGTTGTGGACATGTTTTTTTATCTGGGTTTGGTCTGATCTGTTGTGGACATGTTTTTTTATCAGGGTTCTGTCTGATCTGTTGTGGACATGGTTTTTTATCAGTGTTCAGTCTGATCTGTTGTGGACATGGTCTTTTATCGTGGTTCTGTCTGATCTGTTGTGGACATGTTTTTTTATCAGGGTTCTGTCTGATCTGTTGTGGACATGGTTTTTTATCAGTGTTCAGTCTGATCTGTTGTGGACATGGTCTTTTATCGTGGTTCTGTCTGATCTGTTGTGGACATGGTTTTTTATCAGTGTTCAGTCTGATCTGTTGTGGACATGGTCTTTTATCATGGTTCTGTCTGATCTGTTGTGGACATGTTTTTTTATCAGTGTTCTGTCTGATCTGTTGTGGACATGTTATTTTTATCAGGGTTCTGTCTGATCTGTTGTGGACATGTTTTTTTTTATCTGGGTTCTGTCTGATCTGTTGTGGACATGTTTTTTTATCAGGGTTCAGTCTGATTTGTTGTGGACATGGTCTTTTATCGTGGTTCTGTCTGATCTGTTGTGGACATGGTTTTTTATCTGTGTTCAGTCTGATCTGTTGTGGACATGTTATTTTTATCAGGGTTCTGTCTGATCTGTTGAGGTCACTGTGTTTGGTTGAGACCTTTACGTTCTGGATTTTCATAAAGGGATTCAGAGTATGTTTTCCAGATTTTGCCATTTTGGATCATTATGTTCTCTTTGTGTTTTTTATTTAATGATTTCCACATTTTCCAGAACGTATTTTATACATATCTTCTTTTTACTCTGAGTAGTTTTTTGTAACTTGATAAAGCTTATAAATGTTTCAGATGCAGCTCTAGGTCTGAGGGTCTGTGTGTTTGTGGTTTGACAGATTTCTGAGTAATTTTCTAGATGTTATACATTTATTGTCAATCCAGTTCTGTTTATTAACTTTATTAGAATTTATTTTTCCAGTTCTCCTGAGATCTGAGCTAATGGAGAGTGTAAAAAATATTTTGTTCACTTTTTGAGTTGCTGTAACTACTTTGTTGTCATATGATGTGTCAAGAAATTTGTCCAAAATAAAGTTTATTTCTTCATTATTTAGTGCTGCTTTAAATCTGTCCGTGCTGCTGTCTGTCCATCTGAGATTAGCGGGTAAATTAAAAAGATTGTCCTGCTGACGTTTTATGGACCCTGGGTTAGTTATCTGGGTTAGATCCTGGGTTAGTTTTCTGGGTTAGATCCTGGGTTATCTTTGTTCTCTTTCCGAGCGTCACAGGGATCTGAGAGCGGAGAGTGGGGTTGTACTACTTTCATATGTTTTGGATCTATGTCTGTTATAGCGTAGTCCACAACGCTGCTTCCCAGTGGAGAACAGTGTGTAAAATTTCCTTGAGAATCACCTCGTTTCCATTCACAATGTAGAGGCTGAGACTTTTGCACAGTTTCAATAATTCTCTTCCGTTATTGTTGAGGACACAGTCTGAGCTCTGTCTCTGGATGGGGGTCACTGTGTGGTACGTGGTAGGATTATGGCCAAATAGATGTGTGTTCCCCTTTGTGCTCCTTGTTCTGGTTTAGATCTCCACACAGTGGAAATAGACCAAAAGATCCTCAAAGCTAGATCTCACGCCAAGATCTAAAGAAATTCAGGAACAAATTAGAAAGAAAGTAATGGAGTTAATTAAGTTAATTAAGTAATCAGTCTGGAAAAGGTTATGAAGTCATTTCTAAATTTGTGGGACTCCAGCGAACCACAGTGAGAGCCATTATCCACAAACGTGTAACATTGCTGAACCTCCCAGGAGCGGCCGGCCGACCAAAATTACCCCAAGAGTGAAGTATCAACTCAATCAAGAGTCACAACAGACCCCACAACAACATCCAAAAAACTACAGGCCTCACTCGCCTCAGTTAAGGTCAATGTTCATGACTCCACCTTAAGAAAGAGACTGGGCAGAAATGGCCACAACAAAAACCACTGCTGAGCAAAAAGAACATTAAGGCTCCTCTCAATTTCACCAGAAAACATCTTGATTATCCCCAAGACTTTTGAGAAAATACTCTGTTGACTTATGAGACAAAAGTTAAACTTTTTGGAAGGTGTGTGTCATGTTACATCTGAAGTAAAAGCAACAACGCATTTCAGAAAAAGAACATCACACCTATATTAAAATATGCTGGTGGTAGTGCAATGGTCTGGGGCTGTTTTGCTGCTTCAGGACCTGAGAGACTTGCTGTGAAAAGTAGAACCATGAATTTGCCGTGTCTGTGTAGGTTTCCTCCGAGTGACTGACTGTGAGGAGTGTGGTTTGTTCTCTCTGTGTCTGTGTGGGTTTCCTCCGGGTGACTGTTTGTGAGGAGTGTGTTGTGTTGTCCCTGTGTCTGCGTGGGTTTCCTCCGGGTGACTGTCTGTGAGGAGTGTGGTGTGTTCTCCCTGTGTCTGCGTGGGTTTCCTCCGGGTGACTGTCTGTGAGGAGTGTGGTGTGTTCTCCCTGTGTCTGCGTGGGTTTCCTCCGGGTGACTGTCTGTGAGGAGTGTGGTGTGTTCTCCCTGTGTCTGCGTGGGTTTCCTCCGAGTGACTGACTGTGAGGAGTGTGGTTTGTTCTCTCTGTGTCTGTGTGGGTTTCCTCCGGGTGACTGTTTGTGAGGAGTGTGTTGTGTTGTCCCTGTGTCTGCGTGGGTTTCCTCCGGGTGAATGTCTGTGAGGAGTGTGGTGTGTTCTCCCTGTGTCTGTGTGGGTTTCCTCCGGGTGCTCCAGTTTCCTCCCACGGTCCAAAAACACACGTTGGTAGGTGGATTGGGGACTCAAATGTGTCCTTAGGTGTGTGTGTGTGTGTGTGTGTGTGTGTGTGTGCTTTAGTGTACGTGGTGATCAAGGAGTTGAAAACGTGGATGTAGCATGCCTCATGTTTACAGTCCGTGGCACTGGAAGGATCAGCTTTATCTGGAAAGAGTGTTCTCAACCAAAGGTTAGTGTGACTAAATAGATACTTCTAGTTGAAAGCTGTCACCTCAGAGATGCCTTGTAGTATGTTAGAATACACCTGCTACCAGGAGTTTGGAAATTGGAAGCTTTGTTGTAGTATGTCATTTCACACATGCACACTAACCCAGAACGTTTCCAGATGTTACACACAGGAACTGTATGTGTGAACCTGAATGATTTGTACCCCACCTTACCTGGACTTTATCCTGCCTGCCCCCTAGTACGAAGTCTGCTAATGGCAGCCCCTGTGTGAGCAGAGCCAATAATGTTCTGGACAATCACAGTGAATTTATGCCATGTTTCATGCTGCACTGTTGTTACCCCTTGTAGTAAGAACACCTCTGAAAACGAAAATCTCCAGTTGTACACTAGATGTGTGAAAGTGCACATGTGAAAACAGCAATACAATTTATAACATACACAGATCAGCCCTAGCATTATGAACACCTAATTGTTTCCACACACGCTGTCCATTCTCTCAGCTCCACTGACCATACTGTAGCACTTTGTAGTTCTACAATTAGACTGTTGCTCTACATACTTTGTTAGCTCCCTTTCATCCTGTTCTTCAGTGGTCAGGACCCCCACAGAGCAGGTATGATTTCAGGTGGTGGATCCTTCTCAGCGCAGCAGTGACACTGACGTAGTGGTGTGGTTCAGACACAGCAATGCTGTTGGAGTTTGTAAACCCTGTGTCCACTTGTTAGGAGTGTCTCACTTTTAGATGGTCCACCTTGTAGATTTAAAGTCAGAGACAGTAGCTCATCTGTTGCTGTTTGTGTTTGCTGTCCTCTAGTCCTTCATCAGTGACACAGGACAGTAAGTTGGGTTGTTAGGGATGTGAGAATATGGGTGAAAGTAACAGACTGAGCAAGTTGCAGAATTTTGTCCTGTGTTAATTATGAACACAAAACCAAGCTATTGAAATGTTAACCATTTAATAAATCTATTTTACAGAGGGCAACCCCTCCAGGGTGTATTCCCGCCTTGCGCCCGATGATTCCAGGTAGGCTCTGGACCCCCCGCGACCCTAAATTGGATAAGCGGTTACAGATAATGGATGGCTGGATATTTTACAGAGTTGGATACAAGCCTTTTCTTAAAACCATAATGGGAGAATGTGCTCTTGAATGATCTTGAGGGCAAGTTTTATGTATTTATTTTAATGCAAGTTTTTCAATTTTATCAATTTCCAGGATTGCAAGGCTGTGGAGAGATCTATGGGTAGCTGTAACAAGCATCTACTCTGATGTTCTCCACTGCCTTGAAGGAGAGGGCTACCTCAGCATTTCCAACATCACACACCTCTTCTGTTGCCACTATGTGTTCCTGCCACGCCTGCAGGAAGACTAGATACTTTCTGCATTGGTTGGGACAATCATCCGATAATAAGACTCCTAACCAGCTGTGGGTGCTGGGTCATTCACGTCACCCAAATCCTGGACCAGATAATGCAGGGGTACAGGCAAATGACAAATTGTGGTTTATGTACAAACTATTTTGGAACCAAAAGTAAAAAATTGAGTGCCACTTCTTATCCACATAATTGTATAAAACTTTTTATTTGTAGGAGATTCCCAACATTGAGTGGCACAACAGTGGACTTCCCAGTGATGACCACTCAAACATCATTGTTCCACACACAGAATGCCCACTGACTGACAGATGAACAGCTGACAGCTTTGAGAGATGCATTTAACCCAAGAGCTGCATCCCAGTCCTTTGGCTGTGATATTTATATCACTGCCGTTCAGTTTTGTGAGAACTTCCTCTCTCTTTAAAATAACTGATCTGAGAATAGGAATGAATTAACATAAAATCAAAGTAAAAACAAGTGCTGCTGAGAGGGGGGCATGGTGGAGGGGGTGTTAAGTCTAACTGACCTCTGTGATGCAGGTGGGATACAGGACAATGCTTACTTAACAATGCTATTTTCAGTGTAAATATAATAATGGCAGAAATAGGCAGTTTTAGGTTGGGCAATAAAAAAAAAACTTTCATTGCTTGGAGGATTTTATTTCTCTTGTAGGAGACACTGCAGTAATCATACATTCAAAAGTTATTCTAACATTAAACCCAATTCTGATGTCTAATCTAAGGGAAAAATGTTAATATTTATGTTAATATTTACCAGATATTTGAGTTTGAAGATTGTTTTACAAGGACATTTTTAACTGTGTCATACATACGCTAAAAAAGACACTTTCTCAACGTCACTCATTAGGCATTTTAAATTGGGGTATTTCTCTCTGCATGTTCTGGACAATCTGAATGTTCTCCTCAAGGAACCACTACATTTATTTGTTGAAGTTTAACATTTCGACTCTGTGAAGCTTTCACCTTTTTAATGGAACTGGTAACAACTAAAACTAAGTACAGCAACATATTTTAGATCAAATCTTGTCTTCCAAATAAAATACAGACCAAGATATCACTGTTACACATGACCAAATCCTGTCTGACAAGTAGAAATACAGCCCAGGATTTCATTTTTAAAAGAGGTGTAATCCTTGTAATGCCCTGGGATGCGCAGTCTCACAGCAGGTGGAGGCTGTAGGGAAGCTGCCGTTGACGACCTCTACAGAAAGGCTAGCTGGAATAATCTCCCATCCCGTCCAGAATTTTACCAGATTGGTCATTTCCGTTGGTGCAGCTATGGAGCACATTAAAATAAACAATTAGCTACAACATGTAAAACACATTATAGCACTAACAGCTTACACAATAGGACAGTCTAACTCCTCAGACAAGCTGTTTAAGTTATTTTTATAAAGAAGGCCCATTAGACTATAGCAGACAATAGTCAACATTTATTTACAACAACATTCACCCACGTGTTTAATATTTAAACCTTTATGTTACAGAACCAATAGTTAACAAAGTGTAAATCAGTTCCATGTGTAGTCTGCAAACCTACCATTAGTAATAAACTGCTGAAGATAACCTGACATGCGACAGTTAGTGTCACTTTTATAATTGTCATCTTCGTCATCATCATCATCATCCTCATCCTCACACGGCCAAGTAATACGCTGAAGCAGTACCTGCATTACATAAATAGCATGGGACATCCTCAAATCATTTTTCCAACACTAGCCCCTAATACTGCATATCACTCCCAGAAAAAGCCAACAGAGAGAAAAGACATTGAAGATTAACAGCAATAAGCATTGATGAGGAATGCAGGAATGCAGCGCACCAGTCATGTGAACCAAACAAACAAACAAACAAATAAATAAATAAATAAAAAGGCCTTTCATGACTTTTCCCAGAATTGTCCCTTTGATAACTTAGGATGCCTTAGTTCTTGAAATAATTCAAGTGAAGACCAGTTTAAATCCATTTCACTGCTCTGTGTGAAATTTCAGTTAGTCTTCCTGTCAGCAGCCAGTGTCACTCATTCTAACAGTCTGTTATTCAGACACGCGATTAATAAGCACACACCAAGTATCAGAACAGAACCACATCAACTCTCACCAGCATTACGCAGCTGATTGGTAATGTCCAGCTGTGACAGAAATGGGTCGCAGTGATGGAGAACTTCAGTCTCTGAGTATGAACTGCAGTTTTAAATAGTATTTGACAAATGCATTCCAATAAAACACTTTAGGACAGAGTAATTAAAATTGACATCAGAATTAAACATGTACCTCTGAGCTGAAATTCCCTGCTCCCTCTTTTGGAAACAGTAAGGGCACTGTGTCACAGGTCGCTGAGTGAGCACTGTCCACACTGGGGTCTCTCTGAGCCCACGTCTCAGCTGCTTGATTTGTCTCGTGACACGTCCAATTACCTGTTTAGAGTAAAAACAGAGAAAAGTTAGAATACATACTTTATCCAATTGTGAGCTCAAAGAGAACGCTTTTTCTCAGGAATATATTTCAATTTAAATGAATTTGTTTCTGTCCAAAAAGGTGAAATGATACCACCTTCCGCTCACTGACACAATTCTTGCGTTTGACGTATTTAAAAATAATAATAATAAAAATTGTGTTTACAGGAAAACAGACTGGCTCAAAGGGAGGGTTACAGTTTACATCATTTGTTTCCCCCCTTGGGAATGAGGGAGTAGAAAAAAAAGTTTAATAAAATATTTAATTATATAATATGCATTTATCAGCTAAATACAGTCACTCATGATTAAAAACAAGAACTATAAACAAATATTTCCAATAAATTTCACTCACAGCATGGACCAACAGCTTCTCATACAGCCATCTCCTGTTGTTCTCAGTCAGGAAGAAGGGAAGGTCCCAGGCGTTGGCCGAGTCCTGGACTCTTATTTTCTCCAAATCTGAGAGTTCGGACTCCCCTTCAAGCTTCAAGACAGAGGTAAGAAAACTGAGAGATGTGTAATGCCAGAACACTTTATGCACCGTGCAGTGTAATAATACAGTGGGCTCAAATAAGCCCCACCCTCTGAATATTTTATTTCAGATTACATTTCATTCACTTTATAATCAGAATATTTAGTACAACAGTAAATGACAAAGTGCTAAATCTATCACTATGATTCATCAAGTGCAATAGTTAGAAAATAAAGTGGTGCCCTACAACGTATAAAATCTGGACAGTCCTGAAGTGCAACAGTCGCAGTTTCAGGAACTCCCACCAAAGCAGGACATGAAGAACAGCAGAGCTGAGTCCTGACATGCATGGACCTCCGTGAAGAAAAGAACGGCCTACACTTCTGCCCGCCACAACAAACATATCACTGTCAACAAGAAAGAGAAGCTGAAGGGACTGAACGACCAGACTCTCCTTCAACAAGTCGTGAAATGACAAAAAAATTAAATAACAAAGACAATAAAAAATATATATATACTTCAGAGTGTGCAGGTTGTTGATGGTAATTTCTCTCTTAATGCAGGTAAATGACAAGAAGGGGAGTGTGAGTGGTTTACAGACTGGTTGGCACATTAGCACAATGGTAGCACTGATGGACTGGGCCCCAGTTCCCATTGATATAGGCATTATATATTTCCTAAAATCCTTTAAACTTTCAGCAAAAAAAGGAACCAACTAAAATGCGACAAAACTTATGAACACACTGAGTTAAAAAATGAAAAATAAAAGATCTGTATTATGTGCCATAAAATAAACAGCATGGATGAATGGAATGATAGTCACATACCAAAACCCAGACTTCAGCTTTTCCACACAGGCTGAGAATTAAAAGCGAGTCATCCCCTGTCCAATAGCAGCGTCTCCTGTAACACAGTGTTAGGTTCCATAACAATAAAGATAAAGGAAATAATTTTGATTGATATTTTGACAATGGTACCTTGGAGCTACCTTCAAGTCTGCAGTTCAGCGGTCGTGCCCATTCCACATTAGACTGCTTGTAAAATGAGATAAAGGGCCATGTCCTGTTCAGGAGGACTACTTCTTATGTCCATGCTGAGAAGTAATGGACTCTTGTCTTCATGGATACGAAGAAAGTTATTTTCACAGTGAGATAATGCCCTCATAGGGTCACTGACACTTAACCAGTCTAATCAGAGAAAAAGAAACCTTTAACACGTAGAAACAAATCACAAGTTAAAACCACTGAGCCTTTACTAACTTTAGCAACTTACTCTTATAAATGATCATCTGAATCAATGGGAGACCCACTCTGGTACTCCATAATGCTGAGGTTTAAAGATGATGCTGAGAAGTGTGTTAATATTGGGTTAACATTAAATGACGTCTATGCTACCTGCTAAGCTAGCTTTTTAAGCTAAACAGGCTCACGGTGTACAGCAAGTGTGGTCCATGTGACTTGCCAATATTTATTGCACTTTAACACTTTACCTTTCCCTAAATTTCCAACACCCCTGCTACTCTTAAGCAGCACCTGCCATCTGTAAATGTGGCTAAAGGTCCAGATGGGCCTTTCATGCCTCACCTCATTACAGTAAAACTGTGTAAAACTGTTAGAGAAAACCACAACAGAAAAAGTAAATAGTTACCTTTCCCCACATGAAGAAGCGTGTACCTCAATAAAGTCAATGGGAAATGTTTTTATGCACACGGGACATTGCTGCATAGCTGTTACAATCAACAATAAAATACAAGTTACAAACAAGAACAGCAGCGTTATTTTCAAACTAATGTTAAAAAATTATGAAATGTATTACTATATAATGCACTTAAAAATATGCTTTAAAATATTCATACGTTTACTCTCTTCAGGCACACTGCAATCCACAGGAACCTGGTTGTCATCACTGCTAACACCAATGACAGCACAGGTCTTGATGTGTTCTGTTAAGAGCTGCAGGGGAACTGTGACTCCACATTTCTGGCATGTGACTTTTGGCATGTTACTGAATGCTTGACCTGTTAGTTGTAGAGGATCTGTGCTAAGTTTGTCTTGAATTGGGGCTATGAACAGACTTTTACCCCTACGACTCGCAGCCTTCAAACTTCTGCCTGTGTAACCAGTGTCATCAGGAGCCACAAGAGAGAGTTTTCGGCTTCCCATCCACCTGTAGCATACACTGCAGAGCACAAAACAGATTGCAAACTCTTAATAGTTTAACAAGAAGTAGACATATCCAGAAGTAAGTAGACTTCTTTTGACTACTGTCCAGATGGAAGAACATAATGTTTTGTTTTACTTGGCTTTTACAAACACAATTCTAACAATTTAACAATTAATGTGCATTTACTAATGTACAGTTGTGTAACAAATTCAAGAAAGATAGGTTTAATAATAAATATAGTGATTCATTTGAAGAAATCTTAAAGTTGGGGTTTTTTTGTACCATGTGTTAGAATAAAGTAACTGTACATTAATGTGCAGTTAGAGAGGGCATAAGTAACTCTTACGAATGAGCAACACCAACACACGAACTTGGGGTGGCCTACCTGAAGATTTGTAAATCAGCCACCCACCAGTAACAGTCCCCAGCTTTGGATAAAAAATTCTGAGGGCATCAAATAGCTTTAAGCAAGAAAATATACCAGTGTATGCTCCAAAAAGAGAATGAACATTAAAGGCTAAGCACCACTTAATGGACCTCCATGAATATTTCACATTACTGTAGTTACTGACAGATATAAGTATGAATCAAAATGAAAACAGCAGCTTAATTTGCTTTAAAACTGACAATTTTATTAAATTGATGGAAAAACCCGAGCTCGCTACGGAAATTCTCGAACGCAACCGTGACGTCACTGGTGGACAACAGCTGAACAACGCCGCGGTAAAACACCGTTATGACTGACTGTTATGACAGTATCTAGCTAAATAACCAACATTATTCATGACAATAGCCTAGCAATAAGCTAAACTCAAATGTAGAGGTACCGTTATTCTTGTAAATGTGATCGAAGTCGAACTCGAATTCATCCGACACTATAAACCTCCGTAATGCAGCTACGTAGCCGAGTATAATCTGAGACACCGAGTTTAGCGAGTCAAGCTAACGTTAACTAACACCAACTAAAACAGGCGAAGTGAGTGTCCTTACCCTGTTTACCTCCATGTTACAGAGGCTCTTGAACACCTTTCGTTGGTGTCCTTACATGCCCATATTGTTGGAAAAGCGCCAGTGAAATGAGCTACAGATAACGGAGTGAGCGGAGGGTCCTTTCCAAAGTGCCCGTTTAAAGTGGACAAATTTAGTCCATTTTCTGGATATTTTGGGATCTTTGGGTCATTTGTTCACAGATGTCCCACTGTACATTGAATGATTGCAGCCAAAAACAACACACCTTTTCCTCATTGTGCATTAAATTAAGTGCAGCTTCTAGAGTGTTGTCCACCATCTACGTCACAGGCAAGACGCCTATTAGAGTTTCCCAACACCGTTGGGGGGGGGATTAAATAAAGATATTTACATCATTGTTTAATTGAATGTAATGAACAGTATATGTTTTACTGTACAGCTAACCAACAAAACTATTTTATAACCTCTTCATGCGCTGTGCTCTGATCTAAATGAGCAGAGTCCTACGCCCAAACCTGACCGCACATGAACCATTTCCTCCTGCTCTTTTGGAGTCTTTTCACACTGTTTTAGCAGCAAATAAAAAGTCACTTCAAGTGGTTTAGGTCTCTTGGCAGGAACAAGACTTTGCTGCAGGAAATCGCCTCTTCCCTCTGCTCTCAGTAAAAATACCTGGGAAGGACCTTATAAAATAATAACATTAAAACATGCACTCAGTTTATAACTTTATCTTTTTTCCCATAATCACGTGAAAAGATGACAATGATAACATTTGAGCTGTGTCTTGAATGACAAAGATGAAGTTAAAAAACTTAAACTCTCACCAGAAACACCCCCCCCCCCCAGTTTACACATCAGATCTTCATATTACTGCAGTTTTTTATATTTTACTGAATGGTCACAAAACATTAAAATGCTTCCTCCCAAAGTTTTCTAAAGGTTGTAATATTGGAAAGAAGAATGTGCACCACAACACTATGGAGATCATTAATGACTGTAAATAACAGGTGGAATGCTGCCTGTACGTCATATTAACAGCATTTAAAATTGGAGACTTGTCCTTTAAGATTTACCTGGTCGTTTCCATTTGAACGGATGGTGTTTTTGGCTGAAACTTCCTGCCTCTGATGTCTGCAGGATTCTACCCAATAGTAATTATTAACATCAGTTAATCAAGAGCGAATATGTATAAATAAACCATACGTACAAGACTTGACATTTAATACTAACCCCATGATGTGTGACACCAAAACTGGCGGTGCTTCGTTCTCTTTCAGACGATCTTAGTAACTCCAACAAGCGTCTGGCCGACCGTACAGTTTCATCCTGACCACCCTGTCATCACAAGTACAGCACAGACAGGAACACAGATATATTACATATTAGCAGTACAAAGATGACATTTTAAATGGCTAAACGTAACCAAACGTTAGTAGCTATCTATCACTAACTAAAACATGGACTTGGTCAGATATTTCTTGTAGGTCTGTGTTAAATACTGTGGGTACAGTGAAATATCTGGTTATTTAACTATTGTTTGCCCCGTGTGTATCCAGTTTAACTACTGCCTCATACCTGTGAAAAATGATTAATTACCTTTAAATAACCCACATTTACAACCGCTGCCTCATTAAAATCTCCGCGTATATGTTGTTGTCTATAGAAGGGCTTTTCAAACTTTTTTTCTCGTGATCCACAATTTGTGCTTGATGTTTTCACGCGACCCAGAAGACATAAAAAAAAAATACACACACATATATAGATAGATAGATAGATAGATATGTTTTATGTATGTGTATATATAAATATTTATCAGTGCTTTTATCCAATAGCAAAATCTTAGGCTGTTTGTAATCTGGATATTAGCTGATTTTCCAAATTCTCTGCACCATCCTCAATTCGCCGTGACAGTGTCATCACTGACAGGAATCACTCTGATTTTTCAGCAGTCTTCTCGTCCAGGACTGAGCTCACAGTGTCAAATGCAGCAGGAAGTATTTGTTTTTCTGTGGCTGTATGGGGCACTTTTTCTTTTGCAACACGATATACATCTTTATATGATGCTAAGTGCAATTTGTCACTGTGTGACAGCACCCTGCTGAGCACCTGTGCCTTTCCTGAGCCTTCCTTTGAAGAATGACAGGGGTTTATCCGCCAAATCTCACCATGACGGTGGTTAAATGACATTGTAACTTTCCCGGCTTCAAACTTTTGTTCGCCAGCTTTTCACCACAAATAAGACACATTGGCTGATCGTCTTTACTTGCACTTGGACAGTTTACAAATCCAGACTTTAAAACTCATCTTTATAGATTCTAGCACTCGTTTTTTTTTTCTTGACTGGCTCAGGAGCTACGCGATTAGTTTGTAGGTCACTGCCTTCTCCTCTAGAATATTCTCCAGTTTGTTCTTCAAGATTGCACACCTTTTCAGTTGTTTCCAGAGCCGCTGCCTCAGTCTGTCATTTTTTGTAAAAGAATCTTTCAATGATACCGACACTTGGCCTATTCATTTTTCAGGTCCGATATTATTCTGAATAGAACGTTTGAACAGCAGCAACTGGGCTCCACAGATCTGAGCTGCTGCACTGTTATAAAGCCCTAGGGGGCGTTCGTGATGTAGCTGTTAAAACAACACTGTTTTTGTGAGCCTGTGAAAAATATATTTATTTTAATTATTTATTCATTTATTTTTGAGCGACACTTTTTTTTTGGCTCATGACCTATCCAAGGTTCACGACCGAGAGTTTGAAAAGCCTTGGTCTATAGAAGTCTGTTAATGTGCAGCGCGTTAATTACTTAATCTTACTGAATCTTACAAACACCAAAAAATGCAAATAAAGGAGTAAATGCACTCAACGAAAAGGCGCCGCTCGAGTTTGTCACCATAGCTACTGCCCTCCTGTAGCTGCGAGCACTGCCCTCATTTGACCAGTGGTGCGTAATTTGATTGTTTGGCTGTTGGTTCGATTGGAGACAGAATTGATTGCTCATCCTTGGTGTCCCGGATGTGTATCTGATTTTTTTGTAACTCGTATTTTGGCATCTGAATTTTGTCTTTTGAATTTAAGCAACTTTTAAATATATTGTTTGAATTATTTTATCTGAATTCATTAACCTTGAATAATAACAGTGAAAACGTGTTCTTTCAACGAGTTCTATTCAAGAGCAATTTTATTCAGATTTTCAGTGCAAAAAAATTCAGTGCTTCAAATTAAAAGGTGGCAGTATTTCAAAGTGTAATGAGACAGATTTGCTTCCATACAGTTGATTTCATCTATTGAAAATGTAACTAGAGATAAGTCAGTTTTATGTCTGGTCATAACTGAATTACAGATGGAACATAAGTCCAGTCACAAACTGGGACGGGGTCAGATTAGTGTAGTGTAGCTGTGTAAAATGGCCTGGAGGGAGCGAGTGAACGGGGGCACTAGGGAGAGTGAACTGGAACAGACCCGGCATGTCCGTAAAGCTTTAGGGTTAGAAAGCCTGGAGGGAGTGAATGAACGAGGGCTCTAGGGAGAGTGGACTGGAACAGACCCGCCATGTCCGCACAGGTTTAGGGTTAGAAGGCCTGGAGGGAGCGAGTGAACGAGGGCGGTTGTGAGAGCAGACTGGAACAGACCTGCCTAGCACACAGGTTTAGGGTTAGAAGGCCTGGAGAGAGCGAGTGAACGAGGGCGGTTGTGAGAGTGGACTGGAACAGACCTGCCATGTCCATACAGGTTTAGGGTTAGGAGGCCTGGAGAGAGCAAGTGAACGAGGGCTCAAGGGAGAGTGGACTGGAACAGACCCGCCATGTTCACACAGGTTTAGGGTTAGAAGGCCTGGAGGGAGCGAGTGAACGAGGGCTCAAGGGAGAGTGGACTGGAACAGACCCGCCATGTTCACACAAGTTTAGGGTTAGAAGGCCTGGAGGGAGCGAGTGAACGAGGGTGGTTGTGAGAGCAGACTGGAACAGACCTGCCTAGCACACAGGTTTAGGGTTAGAAGGCCTGGAGGAAGCGAGTGAACAAGGGCGGTTGTGAGAGCAGACTGGAACAGACCTGCCTATCACACAAGTTTAGGGTTAAAAGGCCTGGAGGGAGCGAGTGAACGAGGGTGGTTGTGAGAGCAGACTGGAACAGACCTGCCTAGCACACAGGTTTGGGGTTAGAAGGCCTGGAGGGAGCGAGTGAACGAGTGCTCTATGGAGTGCGGACTGGAACAGACCCGCCATGTCCACACAGGTTTAGGGTTAGAAAGCCTGGAGGGAGGGAGTGAACAACGGCGGCTGTCAGAGCGGACTGGAACAGACCCGCCATGTCCCTACAGGTTTAGGGTTAGAAGGCCTGGAGAGAGCAAGTGAACGAGGGCTCAAGGGAGAGTGGACTGGAACAGACCCGCCATGTTCACACAGGTTTAGGGTTAGAAGGCCTGGAGGGAGCGAGTGAACGAGGGCTCAAGGGAGAGTGGACTGGAACAGACCCGCCATGTTCACACAGGTTTAGGGTTAGAAGGCCTGGAGGGAGCGAGTGAACGAGGGCGGTTGTGAGAGCAGACTGGAACAGACCTGCCTAGCACACAAATTTAGGGTTAGAAGGCCTGGAGGGAGTGAGTGAACAAGGGTGGTTGTGAGAGCAGACTGGAACAGACCTGCCTAGCACACAGGTTTAGGGTTAGAAGGCCTGGAGGGTGCGAGTGAACGAGGGCTCTAGGGAGAACGGACTGGAACAGACCCGCCATGTCCACACAGGTTTAGGGTTAGAAGGCCTGAAGGGAGTGAGTGAACGAGGGCGGTTGTGAGAGCAGACTGGAACAGACCTGCCTAGCACACAGGTTTAGGGTTAGAAGGCCTGGAGGGAGCGAGTGAACGAGTGCTCTATGGAGTGCGGACTGGAACAGACCCGCCATGTCCACACAGGTTTAGGGTTAGAAGGCCTGGAGGGAGCGAGTCAGCGAAGGCGGTTGTGAGAGCGGACTGGAACAGATCCGTCTGTCTTACGCAGGGCGTGCTGACGCATGTTGAGGGATGAGGGAACGTCGTTCCGTTTATTGTTAGCACGGTGCTAAGCGGCGCGGTTAGGCCGAGGCCCGGAGACGGCTTCAAATTAGCGTATACTTGATGATAATCCCCCGGAGCAGCGGACAGAGGTCGGACCGAGCGGTTTACCCGGTGGTGATGCGCCCCGGGGACGCACGTAAAGGGCAGCAGTAGAGTCTTTCTCAGCGCGGTGATCGAGACAAGATGTACCCGATGTGGGGTGGATACTGCGGAGCTCCACAGCAGCCCCCGCCGCCTCCCTTCGGGTCCCGCGTCCCGGGCTCCGGACCCCCGCGGCCGCCCTTCGGAGCTCCGCCTGCGCCCTCGCACTCCAACTTCTCCAGCCTCCAGGAGCAGCACCTCCAGCAGATGCAGCAGCTCCAGCAGCTCCACCAGCGCCAGCTGCAGTCAGTCCTGCAGCACAGCGGTTCGCCCGGGCCCGGTCCGGCGGGGTACGGCTCAGGGGGTTTCGGCTCTGGCTCACCGGGGTTCGGCTCCACCTCCGCGGGCTCAACCGTATACCCACAGGGCCCCGGGAGCGTCCCGCCCGGCAGCGCTGCCATCAGCGACCCGCTGAAACACTCCGCCGGAGATAGCGCTCACAAAGTCGGACCCAGCGTCCCGGAGGAGCCGCCGCAGCAGTCGGAGTTCTCCAGCATGAGCCTCCAGGCGAGCAGAGCTTTATATTCCGAGCCCTGGGGCTCTCTGTCCGGCTTCAGCCACAGGCCGGGGCCTCACTGGGCCTTTAACATTTCCTATTCTCCAGTGTAGTAACTCTGTGTCTGACCCTATTTATCTTTATCTCTGAGGGTTTAGGACTCATTAATGAACACCTGTGTCTGACCAAATACTGCGTTAATAAAAGTGTGGTGTCATCTCTATCTCAGACTAGTTCAGATTATCAGTGGAATATAAAAACCTCATCAGAGAGAGTCGTCTCTACCTCAGACTAGTTCAGATTATCAGTGGAATATAAAAACCTCATCAGAGAGAGTCATCTCTACCTCAGATTAGTTCAGATTATCAGTGAAATATAAAAACCTCATCAGAGAGTCGTCTCTACCTCAGACTAGTTCAGATTATCAGTGGAATATAAAAACCTCATCAGAGAGAGTCGTCTCTACCTCAGACTATTTCAGATTATCAGTGGAATATAAAAACCTCATCAGAGAGAGTCGTCTCTACCTCAGATTAGTTCAGATTATCAGTGGAATATAAAAACCTCATCAGAGAGAGTCGTCTCTACCTCAGATTAGTTCAGATTATCAGTGGAATATAAAAACCTCATCAGAGAGAGTCGTCTCTACCTCAGACTAGTTCAGATTATCAGTGGAATATAAAAACCTCATCAGAGAGTCGTCTCTATCTCAGACTAGTTCAGATTATCAGTGGAATATAAAAACCTCATCAGAGAGTCGTCTCTACCTCAGACTAGTTCAGATTATCAGTGGAATATAAAAACCTCATCAGAGAGAGTCGTCTCTACCTCAGATTAGTTCAGATTATCAGTGAAATATAAAAACCTCATCAGAGAGAGTCGTCTCTATCTCAGACTATTTCAGATTATCAGTGGAATATAAAAACCTCATCAGAGAGAGTCGTCTCTATCTCAGACTAGTTCATATTATCAGTGGAATATAAAAACCTCATCAGAGAGTCGTCTCTACCTCAGACTAGTTCAGATTATCAGTGGAATATAAAAACCTCATCAGAGAGTCGTCTCTACCTCAGACTAGTTCAGATTATCAGTGGAATATAAAAACCTCATCAGAGAGTCGTCTCTACCTCAGACTAGTTCAGATTATCAGTGGAATATAAAAACCTCATCAGAGAGTCGTCTCTACCTCAGACTAGTTCAGATTATCAGTGGAATATAAAAACCTCATCAGAGAGAGTCGTCTCTACCTCAGACTAGTTCAGATTATCAGTGGAATATAAAAACCTCATCAGAGAGAGTCATCTCTATCTCAGACTAGTTCAGATTATCAGTGGAATATAAAAACCTCATCAGAGAGTCGTCTCTACCTCAGACTAGTTCAGATTATCAGTGGAATATAAAAACCTCATCAGAGAGTCGTCTCTATCTCAGACTATTTCAGATTATCAGTGGAATATAAAAACCTCATCAGAGAGAGTCGTCTCTACCTCAGATTAGTTCAGATTATCAGTGGAATATAAAAACCTCATCAGAGAGTCGTCTCTACCTCAGACTATTTCAGATTATCAGTGAAATATAAAAACCTCATCAGAGAGAGTCATCTCTATCTCAGACTAGTTCAGATTATCAGTGGAATATAAAAACCTCATCAGAGAGTCGTCTCTACCTCAGACTAGTTCAGATTATCAGTGGAATATAAAAACCTCATCAGAGAGTCGTCTCTATCTCAGACTATTTCAGATTATCAGTGGAATATAAAAACCTCATCAGAGAGAGTCGTCTCTACCTCAGATTAGTTCAGATTATCAGTGGAATATAAAAACCTCATCAGAGAGTCGTCTCTACCTCAGACTATTTCAGATTATCAGTGAAATATAAAAACCTCATCAGAGAGAGTCGTCTCTATCTCAGACTATTTCAGATTATCAGTGGAATATAAAAACCTCATCAGAGAGAGTCGTCTCTATCTCAGACTAGTTCAGATTATCAGTGGAATATAAAAACCTCATCAGAGAGTCGTCTCTACCTCAGACTAGTTCAGATTATCAGTGGAATATAAAAACCTCATCAGAGAGTCGTCTCTACCTCAGACTAGTTCAGATTATCAGTGGAATATAAAAACCTCATCAGAGAGTCGTCTCTATCTCAGACTATTTCAGATTATCAGTGGAATATAAAAACCTCATCAGAGAGAGTCGTCTCTACCTCAGATTAGTTCAGATTATCAGTGAAATATAAAAACCTCATCAGAGAGAGTCGTCTCTATCTCAGACTATTTCAGATTATCAGTGGAATATAAAAACCTCATCAGAGAGAGTCGTCTCTATCTCAGACTAGTTCAGATTATCAGTGGAATATAAAAACCTCATCAGAGAGTCGTCTCTACCTCAGACTAGTTCAGATTATCAGTGGAATATAAAAACCTCATCAGAGAGTCGTCTCTACCTCAGACTAGTTCAGATTATCAGTGGAATATAAAAACCTCATCAGAGAGTCGTCTCTACCTCAGACTAGTTCAGATTATCAGTGGAATATAAAAACCTCATCAGAGAGTCGTCTCTACCTCAGACTAGTTCAGATTATCAGTGAAATATAAAAACCTCATCAGAGAGAGTCGTCTCTACCTCAGACTAGTTCAGATTATCAGTGGAATATAAAAACCTCATCAGAGAGTCGTCTCTACCTCAGACTAGTTCAGATTATCAGTGGAATATAAAAACCTCATCAGAGAGTCGTCTCTACCTCAGACTAGTTCAGATTATCAGTGGAATATAAAAACCTCATCAGAGAGAGTCGTCTCTACCTCAGACTAGTTCAGATTATCAGTGGAATATAAAAACCTCATCAGAGAGTCGTCTCTACCTCAGACTAGTTCAGATTATCAGTGGAATATAAAAACCTCATCAGAGAGAGTCATCTCTACCTCAGATTAGTTCAGATTATCAGTGGAATATAAAAACCTCATCAGAGAGAGTCGTCTCTACCTCAGATTAGTTCAGATTATCAGTGGAATATAAAAACCTCATCAGAGAGAGTCGTCTCTACCTCAGACTATTTCAGATTATCAGTGGAATATAAAAACCTCATCAGAGAGAGTCGTCTCTACCTCAGACTAGTTCAGATTATCAGTGAAATATAAAAACCTCATCAGAGAGAGTCATCTCTACCTCAGATTAGTTCAGATTATCAGTGGAATATAAAAACCTCATCAGAGAGAGTCGTCTCTACCTCAGACTATTTCAGATTATCAGTGGAATATAAAAACCTCATCAGAGAGAGTCATCTCTACCTCAGACTAGTTCAGATTATCAGTGGAATATAAAAACCTCATCAGAGAGTCGTCTCTACCTCAGACTAGTTCAGATTATCAGTGGAATATAAAAACCTCATCAGAGAGTCGTCTCTACCTCAGACTAGTTCAGATTATCAGTGGAATATAAAAACCTCATCAGAGAGTCATCTCTACCTCAGACTAGTTCAGATTATCAGTGGAATATAAAAACCTCATCAGAGAGAGACATCTCTACCTCAGACTAGTTCAGATTATCAGTGGAATATAAAAACCTCATCAGAGAGTCGTCTCTACCTCAGACTAGTTCAGATTATCAGTGGAATATAAAAACCTCATCAGAGAGTCGTCTCTACCTCAGACTAGTTCAGATTATCAGTGGAATATAAAAACCTCATCAGAGAGAGTCATCTCTACCTCAGACTAGTTCAGATTATCAGTGCAATATAAAAACCTCATCAGAGAGAGTCGTCTCTACCTCAGACTAGTTCAGATTATCAGTGGAATATAAAAACCTCATCAGAGAGAGTCGTCTCTACCTCAGACTAGTTCAGATTATCAGTGGAATATAAAAACCTCATCAGAGAGTCGTCTCTACCTCAGACTAGTTCAGATTATCAGTGGAATATAAAAACCTCATCAGAGAGAGTCATCTCTACCTCAGATTAGTTCAGATTATCAGTGAAATATAAAAACCTCATCAGAGAGTCGTCTCTACCTCAGACTAGTTCAGATTATCAGTGGAATATAAAAACCTCATCAGAGAGAGTCGTCTCTACCTCAGATTAGTTCAGATTATCAGTGAAATATAAAAACCTCATCAGAGAGAGTCGTCTCTACCTCAGACTAGTTCAGATTATCAGTGGAATATAAAAACCTCATCAGAGAGAGTCGTCTCTACCTCAGACTAGTTCAGATTATCAGTGGAATATAAAAACCTCATCAGAGAGTCATCTCTACCTCAGACTAGTTCAGATTATCAGTGGAATATAAAAACCTCATCAGAGAGAGTCGTCTCTACCTCAGACTAGTTCAGATTATCAGTGGAATATAAAAACCTCATCAGAGAGTCGTCTCTACCTCAGACTAGTTCAGATTATCAGTGGAATATAAAAACCTCATCAGAGAGAGTCGTCTCTACCTCAGACTAGTTCAGATTATCAGTGGAATATAAAAACCTCATCAGAGAGTCATCTCTACCTCAGACTAGTTCAGATTATCAGTGGAATATATAAACCTCGTGTGCCAGAGTGTCATTTCAGACAAGGTGTCCACACCTAATGCATTATCTGCCTTAGAAACATATCTGGAATAAAACACTCCACATCAGAGCAGCTTCAGATTTCCTCAAAATGTACGTTTCCCCCAAATCTGAAATTCCCTGAATCAGAGAGTAAACCCCAGTCTGGTCAGTACTCAGAGCTAGCTGCTGTTGTATTTCCTCTGCTTATCCACTGGAGGTCAGGGTCCTACTGGATAACCCTGAACTCAGGGCTTAGTTTATCGGACTAACTCTGAAATCCTGCTCTGAGGAACACGGTTCAACCAATCAGAATCTGCCAAGCACACATGGGCTCTGACATCACAACCATGACCCCCGAACACCTACGTCATTAGTCTGTAGAACTCGCTCCCACAGTGGGTGCTGCTGCACTTATATATATGTGTGTGTGTCTGTCCTCCAGGAGCAGCAGGAGTACTGGTACAAGCAGCACCTCCAGAACCTGCAGCGGTTAAAGAACGAGAAGTCCAAACAGAACCCGAACGGTGTTCCAGCCAAAGGCAGCGATCAGACGGCGGCCCCCCCTCCTCCGACAGAACCCCCGAACACAGCGCCTCCTCCACCCCCTCCTCCGAAAGAGGAGCCCCCTCCGCCCCCTCCGCCCGAGGACAGCAAGGTAAAGACCAGTCACTACCGCCCCCCCTGAGGACAGGTCAATGACCGGACCCAGTGATGACCCGTCTGAGCTGAGACAGGACCGTCTATTATTCACTGATTATTAATTACACTTTTCTGCCCACATTAAATGACAGAGACGTTACATTCTACAGCTTCCGTTCCACATTCAATAAGGAAGCAATTGCATTGTACTGATGAGTCTGTTCCACTTTAAAGGATGAATTAGATGCATCCTGCTGCCTCTGTTCCACATGAAATGATTTATTAGTTGAATTCTGTTGCCTCTTTTCCACCTTAAATGGTGCAAATGTGACATTTGGGTGTTTTTGCCTTAATGCAGAAGTTACGTTTTAGTTCGTCCATTTGACCTTAAATGATGAATTAGTTTGATTTTGTTGTCTGTGATCCACCTTACCTCAGTGTTGCTGTGCCACATTAAAGCAGTTAGTTGCATTGGCTTGTCTCTAATTTACCTTAAATGGTGCAGATTAGTGCATCCTTTCTGCCTTAAACAGTGTCAGTTACGTTTTAGCGCTTCTGATCCACATTATATTCCCCATTGAATAAACAAACTGATGATAAAGTATGCTTTTACCTTTTTTCCACCTTAACTGGAGCAACAGTACATTACAGTTAAAGTTTACTGTTGATTGTTCTGTGTGTGTGGTTCTGAAGACCCGGTGGTGGTGGTGGTGGTCTGGTTTCTCTGACTGTTGATTGTTGTGTGTGTATTTAGAGCGGTGTTGGGTGTGGTTCTGGAGACCCGGTGTAGGTGGTCTCAGTTCTCTGACTTTTCTGTTTGTGTTTAGGGCAGTGTTGGGTGTGGTTCTGGTGACCTGGTGGAGGTGGTCCGGTTCTTTTGACTGTTATGTTTGTGTTTAGGGCAGTGTTGGGTGTGGTTCTGGTGACCTGGTGGAGGTGGTCCGATTTCTTTGACTGTTCTGTTTGTGTTTGGGGCATTATTAGGTGTGGTTCTGATGACCCGGTGTAGGTGTTCTGCGTTCTCTGACTGTTCTGTTTGTGTTTAGGGCAGTGTTGGGTGTGATTCTGGTGACCCTGTGGAGGCAGCCCGGTTGCAGCAGCTCCAGGCGGCTGCAGCACATTGGCAGCAGGTTCAGCAGCAGAGAGCCGGGTTTCAGTACCAGGCGCTGATGCAGGAACATGCTCAGCTCCAGCAGGTTCTACAGCAGTACCAGCAGGTCATACAGCAGCCAGCCCATCTACAGGTAACAGCACCTTGTTTATTATAGGTTCCCCTGGGGTTAGAGCCAGAAGTGTCCTCCCGTGGTTAGAGCCAGAGGAGTCTTCCTGGGATTAGGGCCAGAGGGGTCCTCCTGGGGTTAGGGTTAGTGCCACAGGGATATGCCCGTTGTTAAAGCCAGAGGGGTCCTCCTGGGATTAGAGCCAGAGGGGTCCTCCCGGGCTTGATGCTGCAGGGTTACGGCTGGGTTTAGAGTGCCTGCCTGGGGTTAGAGAGGATGGGACACGTCCCCAG
Source organism: Hoplias malabaricus (assembly GCF_029633855.1). Taxonomy (NCBI): domain Eukaryota; kingdom Metazoa; phylum Chordata; class Actinopteri; order Characiformes; family Erythrinidae; genus Hoplias; species Hoplias malabaricus. The sequence continues at coordinate 793,304 of NC_089806.1, forward strand.
GGTTAGAGCCACTGGGATACGCCTGGGGTTAGAGCCAGAAGACTCCCAGAGGGGGGACTGTGTGGGGTCAGAGCTGTGGGGTGAATGTGTGGGGTAAGAGTATGAGGTAGACCGGGGTCTAAAGGTGGGCGGTCCGTGACATCGTCAGTATCTGCATGTTTCAGCTTGTTATTCCTCCTGTCCAGACAATGCCTGTGGACATGCAGCTGAAACACTATGAGATGCAGCAGCAGCAGTTTGCACCGGTGCTGCAGGAGTGGGACCGGCACTTTAAGCTGTGGCTGGAGCAGTTCCAGGTCTACCCTCACAAAGACCAGCTGCAGGATTACGAGGGCCAGTGGAGACAGTGGCAGGAACAGATGAACTCCACGTCCGCTCACCTGCACGAGAGGGTCTCCACCCTCAGAGCCATGAAGCAGCAATACAACGTCTCCGATCCTTATGGAAACATGATAGGAACCTACGGACCACCTCGTCCTCCAGCACCAGATACACACCCGCCAAAGACTGGCCCGGTTGGGCCTTCTGTACCACAGAACAACATGGATCTAACAGGAGGCCCATGTCCCCAGGGCCCTCAGAGCATGCCAGGCTCAAACCTACCAGAAGGTCCTTCAGAGCCATACAAGCCAGGTCCTCAAGGACCAGGACCAAGACAGCCTGGTCCTCATGGAAGGTTTGAAGGGCCCAGGGGTCCAAGGTAAGGGAAGGTCGAAAAAAAAAAATTAAAGAATGATAAAGTAAAATGACATCAAAGATGGATTTCCGAACTTTGTAGGAGACCTGTAGACAGATTTCGGTTGTCTTTTAGCTTAGATAACTGTGAGGTCTATATTACAATCTTAACTTGAGTGGCGGGACACAATGTTGGTCTGTGTTAGCCCCGATATAATCGATTCTGTACTAGAGCTGGTCCTGAATATTCAAATTATTGTTCATTGGGTAGGTATTTGTATGGATATTTGTCTTTTCAGATAAATGTAGGCTATCAATAAAGGTAAAACTCCACTCAAACATTATCGTGGCTCTGCCTCTCGGAAGCACACATCTCCACCCGTGTTCAAGCTCATCTACATAAGTCTTTGTATGAATGAATCCTGAAACATATACTGTGCTTTTATGGCGCTTTTCCATGGCATGGTACCTAGGCTTGTGGGTTATAACATAATACAGAATACCGCAGTACTCAAAAATGTGGACAGTATCTTATAATTAGGATGTGTGGTATGTTAAATTTCTGTTGTGTGTCTCTAATTCTATTCAAGCAATTCAGACGTCCAGCACAATCTAGCAAACTGGCAGAGCTGTGTTTAGTCCTAAAAAAAAACCCCAAAAACATTCCAATAAATGCTGCGTAAACAATGCTCAACATTACCTCTGCTGTTGTGGTTATCAATGCGTTCTCTTCCTGTTAGAGACAGGGTTTTGTGATGTCACTAGCTACATTTCATGGTGGAAACATGCAGATGGAAGCAGAACCATCGGTACCATTCAGTGGAAAAGCAGCACTTGTGGCACTGTGCATACACAAGTTGGTGAGAGATGGTAGCAAGCGAACCCATGCTGTGAGCCAGGATTTTAAAGAGGGCATAGTATGAGGATTATCTAAGACACCTTAAGCTCAGATGCTCTATGCTCAGATGGTATTCGGAACAGCCCTAGTCTGTATGTTTCTGTTTTTCAGCTATTTTGTTTCTTGTTGTCTTTAGGTTTGAAGGACCTAGAGGCCCAAGGTTTGAACCCCCACCTCAGCGCTTTAGTGGCCCTCCTAGATTTGATGCAGCTCAGAACTTGGCAATGCCGCCAAGACATAATCTGGTCCGACCAGGGGTGCCAGGAAGATTTGATAATCCCCCAAGGCAGAGTCCACCATCTCGCTTTGAGAGACCACCTGGACCACCTCAGCAACCTTTCATAGGCCCACAGTGCAAGCCTGGGCTTTTGGAACAGAATCAGTCGAAACCCCCTCAAACTAAACCCACAGAGCCAAAGGCATCCCCTTCTTTGAGTGTGCAGACAAGCCAGAGCGAGAACAAAACTCCTCAAGACAAAATTCAGAAAAACAATAGTGCAGACACCAACAAGTCAATGACTGATGACATAATGGATTCAGACGATGGCTTTTTTCTACAGAGTGAACCCATTCCCCAGACTCACACAGATGTACCCAAGAAACCTGAGGAACCCAGTAAACAGACTCCTAAAGAGGAACTGAAGAAAGATATCCCCAAAACACCTTTGTCAACATCCTCACCAGTTCCTCCAAAGCCCCCTGTCAGCACTGCCAACAAAATTCCTCAAAGCACAAGTTCAGAACTTTCTGAAAGCATCAGTGCCAGTAATGGGACCCAGCAACAAACCAGGCCCCCTCTGCAAGCACCGTTAAAACAGGATATACCCAAGGAGCCTTCAGGTGCCTCATTAGAGACTTGTCCCCCACATACAATGAGAGGAAGGGGAAGGGGTCAGGGTCCTTTACTGATGCGAGGACGTGGCCGTGGTCGCGGGCAGTTTGGTGGCCCTATGGGCCTGCCGCCTCCTCCTGACACCGGTTTCCATGATGATTCCTATGACCATCAGCCACCAACCGAGGGACAAGAAAACTATGCTTGGGTAGATGGTTCTCAAGAGCAAGAGGACCAGGGACCTCATGAGATCTGGCAACCAGAAGAGCATCATTTTCCAGAAGAGTATTATGAAGAGGAGCCCCAAGAAGCTCCTGAAGAAAATTGGCAAGAGGAGCAGTCCCAGGAATACTGGGAAGAAGGAGATCCGTACTGGAGCGATAGAAGGCCACCAGTGCCCCTTCGTCCCCCTTTTCCTCATGAGGGGCCTAGACGCCCTCCTTTCCATCCTCGCTTCATGCCCTATGGTCCTCGACGCCCTCCCCCACCTGGCAGCATGGAATATGCTCCACATGGGCCTCCCCACATAAACCGGGAACATATGGGTCCTCGGTTCAGACGGGGACCTGGTCCTTGGGGTCCACCACCGCGGCATGAGATGATGAGACGCCCACCTCCAGCTCATGAAATATTGGAAAGGGATCCGATGGGTCAACCAGGTTACCCAGATGAAATGCAGAGGGAACCTGGTTGGCCACCGCACCCTCATGGCAGGGAACCGAGGCATCCGCCATTACATCCTCGAGAAATGAGAAGGCCACCCATGAGACCTCCACCAATGCCAAGAGAAAGGTGGAGAAGACCACAACCTCCCCATGCAGACTCAGAGGCAGTGTATGAGGAAGAATACGGCAGTGAGTTTGGACCAGAAGATGACAGATACCGAAGACCGCCGCCCGATTACCGTCCCCGAGAGTATGGGGAAGACGAGGAGTATTACCACCAGCGTGACGAGTGGGGAAGGCCACGCCCAGAGCGGGACTTTCATCCCCATGGTCCTCCTGAACGTCTCAGAGAAGATCAGTGGATGGAGGAGAGGGAAAGACCATTACCATATGAGAAAGATGATCTGATTAGAGCTGAACGAAGAGGACCCAATTATCCTGATGATCCTCTTTATCATGATCGAGACCTGGAACCCCCTTACCATACACGTCCTGACTGGGAAAGACCACCACCACCACCACCTCCCCCTGAGAGAAGGTACTCTCATCCGAGTGAACCTGAGCCACTTTACGAGAGGGAAGCTGAGGTTCCTCCACCAGCCAGCAGTGCTCCTGATATTCCACTGGATGACTCGTCTTCGGTGACAGCTAAAGGGGTGCTTGCTCTTTCTCAGAGGCAACATGAGATCATCCTCAAAGCTGCTCAGGAACTGAAGATGATAAGGTATTAAGGGACAGGAATGACACAGACTTCTCCAGTCTTATCTGCAAAGGCCTAGTGTTGTTGCAGTTGAGTTGGGACAAGTCTGCTGACTTCTTGATTTCTGAATCTAAGCACAGCCTCTGTGGATAATATTGGACATGGCTTGTATGGTGTGGGATGGATTTGCTCACTTTTGATTTGGAGGGTGTTAATGTTTTCTTGTTAATTTGGTAACAGAGAACTTCAGGAAAGTAAAAAGGCATTGGGAGATCCTTCGGAATCTGCTGCTCTATCATCTGATCTTCCTACTGGTCTTCTTGGACTAGAGATTCCACCTGAGGTTAAAAATGCACTTCAGGTACACAGCGTTTGTGTTGCTTCATTACAGAGCTTCTTTATTAGCTTCTTCCAGAATAGGCTTTTATGTCTTTTTATACCTTTCATCTCTCTGAAAGACTACGACTCTGCTGTCTGACACTGCACAGGCTGGATTATCTTCCACAACACAAGTGGCGGACTACCTGCACACCCCTCCAGCTCCACCTCCTGCATCCACTCTCATCGCCAAGACTGTGGATTATGGGCATGGACGTGGTGAGTCTTGAACTGAGTGATTGAGACACGAGCTGATTGATATCTTTGTCCTGAATTGTAATTTGGTGGTTTTAACGCTGGTTAAGCCTTTCAGACTGAATTATTCTGAATGTTGTTGGAAGTCAGTGATTATTTATTATTATTATTTTTTTTGTTTCCCATAAACAGACATAGGTACGACAGTGGAGAGAATCTCATATGGAGAGAGAATTGTTTTGAGGCCTGATCCGCTGCCATCTGACCGATACGAGAAAGGTCGGTTGATGCCCTGTGTGAAATCTTATGCTCATGATACCTCTGTAGTCTGTAATCTTCTGATTTGTCCTGGTGTTCTTCTGTAGAACCTCTCGGTCGCCGAGACCCATACTACGACCGAAGAAGCGACCCGTACACGGAACCGCGGGAGTATGGACGCGAATGGGAAAGAGACGTTATCCGAGATCGATCTCCTTTGGATTATGATCGAGAACGATATGAAAGAGAGCGCTTCTCCCGAGATGAGAGGTGGGAGTTTATCTTGTGCAGGATCTTGCTATTCAAAATAGCATGTTCACATTTGGTGCTGCAATCCTGACTCCCACTGTGTGTTGCAGGCCTCCACCTGGTGCTCCCAGATCAGGTTACAGAGACAGAGAGAGAGACATCAGAGACCACGGGGGGCGCTCTAGCAGAGATCGAGAGGTTTATAACAGACCGGGCTATGACAGGTCATCGTACGAAAGAAGTTTGGAGCGCTACGATCACGGACCTTCGGGTTATGGGAGTGAGTACAGACCTTCTTTCGCGTCCTATCTTGTAGTGGTCTTGGTCGTTTCAGTCAAGTTCAGGAAGACAGCAGATGTCCTGTCCTGTCTCTGCCTGTTAGAGATGAGTTTGGAGTGACCTTGATATCATTAGAAATATTAACTGATTTACCAACCCTATTTTGAAAAAAAAATATATATGTAATGCCTTCTCTGGATTCTCTGAAACATTTAATGATATTTTGGGCTGTAGATGATGAAATCCACGGGTGCTTTACTATTTTAAGTTGAGCTTGAATGATTTCACTGGTTGCAATCTTTCACAGAGTGGTGAACCCTCTGAACCTTTTCTGTAAATGGGATTTGTAGTGTATTATTTCAGAAATGTTATTAGTGGCATGGCACGGTGGCGCAGCAGGTAGTGTCGCAGTCACACAGCTCCAGGGACCTGGAGGTTGTGGGTTCGATTCCCGCTCCGGGTGACTGTCTGTGAGGAGTTGGTGTGTTCTCCCCGTGTCCGCGTAGGTTTCCTCTGGGTGCTCCGGTTTCCTCCCACAGTCCAAAAACGCACATTGGTAGGTGGATTGGCGACTCAAAAGTGTCCGTATGTGTGTGTCTGTGTTGCACTGTGAAGGACTGGCGCCCCCTCCAGGTTGTATTCCTGCCTTGCGCGCAATGATTCCAGGTAGGCTCTGGACCCACCGCGACCCTAAATGGATAAGCGGTTACAGATAATGAATGAATGAATGTTATTAGTTATTTATAAATGTTTTACAAATGCTTTAATGCCTTACTTTGGACACGACTGGGCCCTTCTGTGGTGAAGGTAATAACCATGATGTGGATGTTTTTCAGATGAGAGGCGGAGTTATCCTGAGGAACGCCCTCCTCCTGTGGCATCACTTCCTCCCCCTCCCCCTGCTGTGGTCCCTCCGAGAGTGGAGAAGAAGCCGGAGACCAAGAACGTGGAGGACATCCTGAAACACCCAGGACGAGCATCGCGGCCAGATCGGGTAACGCTCGGGACACTCTCTGACCTGGGCTTGTTTTCCTGAACAATATGAACAAATCTGAGATCAGGGTTGCACTCTGAGGTTGTTCAGGTGTCTGCAACAGTGCTATAGAAGTGGAAATGTAGGAATAAGACTATGTAAAAAAATAACAGTGGTGTTTATTTTCAGATTGTGGTGATAATGCGGGGTTTGCCGGGAAGTGGAAAAAGTCATCTCGCTAAACTCATTCGGGTGAGCCCCTCTCTTTTTCCCTGTTATAAATCCACAGCTCCTGCTGGTGTGAGTCACATCTGTATCTGTAGGGGTCATCAGTGTAGTGCTCAGAGCCCATGATCATTAGGAGTCTGTGACCCAGCTGTGACTGAAACGGCAAACATCTTTCTCCAAGCCCTGCCCACAGCCTCACAGGTGGTGGTGTCACAAAGCATCTTTACAGTCTGAGCCCTGAGTGAGTGCAGCCAACAGGGACCCTCCCTCCTCTGAAAGAGCAGTGTATAAACTGAGCAGTACGAATGAGGGATTAAAGAATTATGGGGTTATAGTTTGGAGGCTGCGTGACTGATGTGCTTTTCCAGGTATTTACTGATGTCTTTGATCTGAATGTTAAGGTGCCTGTGTTTTTCCTCCTGCAGGATAAAGAGGTGGAGTGTGGTGGAGCTCCTCCCCGAGTCCTTGGTCTGGACGATTACTTCATGACTGAGGTGGAGAAGGAGGAGAAAGACCCAGACACAGGGAAACGGGTCAGAACCAAGGTCAGAACTTAATGGGCGTTTAATGGTGAAGGGGCTGTGAGGATGATTTAAAAGTGACACAAAGTGTAGTGATCAGTTATTGGTTCTGAATCCTGGTTTCCCTCCAGGGTGTTGTAACCAGGGTGGTCTAAACATGTTTATTCATTATATGTATGTATATTTTGTATATTATATTACGTATATATGTAATAGTATATTACATATGTATATTACATTCTATGCGTATACCTATACACACTGCCATTCCTTGCTGCTATTATTTAATTTCATAGATATAGTGCCTTATTCTGTGTAGTTGTATTGTCTATAGTTGATTTAAGAGAACTATCCGACTGCCTCTGTTTGCTCTTCTGTAAAAAGTTGTAAAGTTGTTTGAATACTGAATTTTTTTTTTCTCTCTCCCTCTCTCTCCCTCTCTAGGTTCTAGAGTACGAGTATGAGCCAGAGATGGAGGACACGTACAGGAGCAGCATGTTGAAGACCTTTAAGAAGACTCTGGATGATGGATTCTTCCCCTTCATCATAATTGATGCCATTAATGACAAAGTTAAATACTTCGACCAGTTCTGGAGCGCTGCCAAGACCAAGGGCTTCGAGGTAAATGTCCCACCTGTGTCTTTACAATGATTTATATCACATACATACATGCAGTTGTGGTGATTGGGTGTAAGAGGCTGGGGCTGAGCAGGAGCTTCTTTCCCAGAAAAGAGACACCCTCTCAACACGAGCCAGGTGTGAACTTGGGGTGTTGCATGTGTTTTATGGATGTTTTTATGTGTGTTTACCTGTCTTCAGGTGTGTATAGTTGAATCTGGACATGTTTATGACATGTATTTTTTTGTTTACCTGTCCTCACGTGTGCCCGTAGCTAAATCGGCACGTGTTTATGATGTGTATTCTCGTGTTTACCTGTCCTCAGGTGTGCATAGCTTAATCTGGATGTGTGTGTTCTCCTGTTTACCTGTCCTCAGGTGTGTGTGTGTGTGTAGCTAAATGGGGACGTGTTTATGATGTGTAATATTGGGTTTACCTGTTCTCAGGTGTGCGTAGCTGAATCTGGATGTGTGTATTCTCCTGTTTACCTGTCCTCAGGTGTGTGTAGCTGAATGGGGACGTGTTTATGACGTGTATTCTTGGGTTTACCTGTCCTCAGGTTGTGTAGCTGAATGGGGACGTGTTTATGATGTGTAATCTTGGGTTTACTTATCCTCAGATGTATGTGGCTGAATGAGGACGTGTATTCTTGTGTTTACCTGTCCTCAGGTGTGTGTGGCTGAATGGGGACGTGTTTATGATGTGTATTCTTGTGTTTACCTGTCCTCAGGTGTGTGTGGCTGAATGGGGACGTGTTTATGATGTGTATTCTTGTGTTTACCTGTACTCAGGTGTGTGTGTGGCTGAATGAGGACGTGTTTATGATGTGTAATCTCGTGTTTATGATGTATATTCTTGCGTTTACCTGTCCTCAGGTATGAGTGGTTGTGTTAATGCAGTGTATTCTTGTGTTTACCTGTCCTCAGGTGTGTGTGTGGCTGAATGAGGATGTTTTTATGATGTATATTCTTGTGTTTACCTGTCCTCGGGTGTGTGTGGCTGAATGAGGACCTGTTTATGATGTATATTCTTGTTTACCTGTCCTCAGGTGTATGTGTGGCTGAATGGGGAGGTGTTTATGATGTGTAATCTCGGGTTTATCTGTCCTCAGGTGTGTGTGGCCAAATGGGGAGGTGTTTTTGATGTGTAATCTCGAGTTTACCTGTCCTCAGGTGTGTGTGGCCGAATGGGGAGGTGTTTGTGATGTGTAATCTCGTGTTTATGATGTATATTCTTGCGTTTACCTGTCCTCAGGTGTATGTGTGGCTGAATGGGGAGGTGTTTATGATGTGTAATCTCGGGTTTACCTGTCCTCAGGTGTGTGTGGCCAAATGGGGAGGTGTTTATGATGTATATTCTTGGGTTTACCTGTCCTCAGATGTGTGTGGCTGAATGGGGACGTGTTTATGATGTATATTCTTATGTTTACCTGTCCTCAGGTGTGTGTGTGGCTGAATGAGGACGTTTTTATGATGTATATTCTTGTGTTTACCTGTCCTCAGGTGTGTGTGGCTGAATGAGGACGTTTTTATGATGTATATTCTTGTGTTTACCTGTCCTCAGGTATGTGTGGCTGAATGGGGAGGTGTTTATGATGTGTAATCTCGGGTTTACCTGTCCTCAGGTGTGTGTGGCCGAATGGGGTAGTGTTTATGATGTGTAATCTCGGGTTTACCTGTCCTCAGGTGTGTGTGGCCGAATGGGGTAGTGTTTATGATGTGTAATCTTGGGTTTACCTGTCCTCAGGTGTGTGTGGCCGAATGGGGTAGTGTTTATGATGTGTAATCTTGGGTTTACCTGTCCTCAGGTGTGTGGGGCTGAATGGGGAGGTGTTTATGATGTGTAATCTCGGGTTTACCTGTCCTCAGGTGTGTGTGGCCGAATGGGGTAGTGTTAATGATGTGTAATCTTGGGTTTACCTGTCCTCAGGTGTGTGTGGCTGAATGAGGATGTGTTTATGATGTGTAATCTCGTGTTTATGATGTATATTCTTGCGTTTACCTGTCCTCAGGTGTGTGTGGCTGAATGAGGACGTCTTTATGATGTGTAATCTCGGGTTTATGATGTATATTCTTGCGTTTACCTGTCCTCAGGTGTATGTGTGGCTGAATGGGGACGTGTTTATGATGTGTATTCTTGTGCTTACCTGTCCTCAGGTCTGTGTGTGGCTGAATGAGGACGTTTTTATAATGTATATTCTTGTGTTTACCTGTCCTCAGGTGTGTGTGGCTGAATGGGGAGGTGTTTATGATGTGTAATCTCGGGTTTACCTGTCCTCAGGTGTGTGTGTGGCTGAATGGGGACGTGTTTATGATGTGTATTCTTGTGTTTACCTGTCCTCAGGTCTGTGTGTGTGGCTGAATGAGGACGTTTTTATGATGTATATTCTTGTGTTTACCTGTCCTCAGGTGTGTGTGGCTGAATGAGGACGTTTTTATGATGTATATTCTTGTTTACCTGTCCTCAGGTGTGTGTGGCTGAATGGGGAGGTGTTTATGATGTGTAATCTCGAGTTTACCTGTCCTTAGGTGTGTGTGGCTGAATGGGGGCGTGTTTATGATGTGTATTCTTGTGTTTACCTGTTCTCAGGTGTATGTAGCGGAGGTCACTGCAGATCATCATCTCTGCTCTAAGAGGAACATTCACGGACGCAAACTGAAGGACATCACTAAGGTCAGTCTGAGCTCACACTCTGGACTGTTGGAGGTAAAGTTCTGTTTTAGAGGTAGTTTATTCACATGCCCAGGAACAGGTTTGGAGGTCTTTAAAATACAGGAACACGTTTAATTCAGATACAGTTCTTACATTATTTATAAAGGATTCTTGAATAATAATATTAAATGATTAATTAGGGCTCTAGTTTAGGGATGTGTGTAAAAGCTCATGTCCAGAATGAAAAGTTTGTAAAAGTGTAAAATCTACATTAGTATCTGTTATTTCAAAGAGATTGTGTTTAAACACTGCAAAAAATGAAATCTAAACAAGTAAAATTTACTTAAATCTAGTCACAATATCTAGTGTTACTCATTTGGAAATTGCTGTAAGGATATAATAAGATTATTCAACTTATATCTAATTTAGGTAAAAAATAAGTTGGAAGTAAGTTGAATAATCTTATTATATTCTTACAACAATTTCCAAATGAATAATAATAAATATTTAGTCTACATTTAAGTAAATTTTACTTGTTTAGATTTCATTTTTTGCAGTGAAATGCCATTAATAATCATTGCTTTTTGTATTAGAGCCATGCTCTTAATCTTAATAATGCTATTACTATTACTACAAACACGGTTTCCAAAAAAAGGTGATGTGCCTATCCTTTAAACCCATTATTTAACTGAAAATATACAAAGACTGTAAATATTTATTTGTTTATTATTATTATTTTTTAATTTCCTCATTGGACAGGATCGTGTTTACCACTTTGTTCCTCAGCTCTTTAAGAGCACACTGTGAGTGTTTGTGCAACTAACCCTAGTTCTGAAAGTGAACCATTTTCTGATTCTGCTCCACGGCTCAGGGCTCTGTTACAGTATTTGTGTTTCTCAGTGGGGGACAGTTCTGGACGAGTTTAGCTCCTGGACTCTTTTAATAAGGAGCTGTGCTGTTGTAATCCAGTGTTTCTGACTAATGCAGTGATTTCCTACAGAAACTTGTCTGTTTAATTCAGCCCGGTCTTAGGGCTAGAAGTCCACAGCCAGACAATGGTGTTGGGCTATGTCCCTTGTATAGAGATTACATACATACATACATACATACATACATGCCATTACTTTGGGGTTTTTGGCTCCACAGAAGAGTTCATCGTACTCATGGTGCTCTATGGGATTAAATAAACTGACTGAGCATCCCAGTCTCTTGTCAGCAGACACACACTCAAACACACACTCTCACCTATGGGCAATTTAGAGTGACCCATAAACCTAACGTGCATGTCTTGGACTGTGGGAGGAAACCAGAGCTCCTGGAGGAAACCCACGCAAGCACAGGGAGAACATGCAAACTCCACACTAGTGGTATCGGCACAGATACTGGCACTTAAACGCAGTATTGTATCGGCTACAGAGAGCACCGACACCACAGGAGTGTTGAAAATGGCCTCTTACTCACTATTCCCTACATGTAGTGCACAGGGCACTTTTTGGGACACACCTTACGAAGCAGAGAGTGACATGCATGTATGCTGCTAGATGCAGCTGGAATTCAAATTTGGGGCAGATTATAAACAGATTGGGTATTTCACACTACACAACTGGTTTTGTCCAATTTTTACGGAGACTCTAAAAATTTCTCACACACTACATGACTGGAAATAACACACTACACAGCTCCAACCAAACACACAACTCGCGTTTCCTAGGAGACGCACAAATATGGACATACAAGTCTGTGGTTATTGTTTGTGCTGCTGTTTGTGTAGATCCACAAAATAAATCATGTATAAATGTCTTTGGGTCGTGGATGTGAACACAGTCAGCTTGGTTTCTACACACTGCAGCGGGAGCTGGAGCTTAGGAGAATAGAGCACAGTGCGGCATTCCACCTTAAATTGTTCTGAAAAAGGACCGTATTGTGCACCAGTGTTGTGTCATTTAAGGTGGAAAGGAAAGTTAGAATTGAGTTGGAATAAAGGCTGTAACAGCTTGTTGTGTAGTGCAACATGTTCTCTTTCAGGTAATACTCATTATTTGGGGACATGTGCATCTACCACTATGTAATATATTGTATTTTTTCATAGTTTTACCATTTAATCCGTCCTCCGCTGTAGAGCTCCACTGCACATGCCTGTGTTTACTGTCTGTGCTGTTTTCAATGGCTGTTGAAGGGACTCGTTCAGCCTTGAGTTGATGGAGAGTTTACACAGTGACTACGTCCAAAATCTGGTTGAAATAATCAAGCTTTCGATATGCTGCGACTGGTCTGAAACACGATTTCGAGGCAAAAATATTTAGAATCGGGCTAAAAGTCGTGTAGTGTAACCCCAGCTTAATGAGTGCTTCCTACTTGTACTTGTTACTGCATTGTGGAAATGTTTATTTTTTCATGGCTCTGGAAATAAATTTTTTAATGTGCAATTAATGCACGGCGGGAATACAGAGACTGCTGTGTTTTTGTTTTTACGGAGACATGGCTCAGCAACAGTATTCCCGACGCCGCCATTCAGCTAGATGGGCTAGCCGCATTTCGAGCCGACAGAAACCCAGTGCTATACGGTAAGACTCGCGGCGGTGGTTTGTGTGTCTATATCAACACTGAATGGTGTAAGAACTCTGTGCTGGTCTCTGCTTATTGTTCATCGTTAGTGGAGTTTGTGGCTGTGAGATGGAGACTTTTTTATTTACCGTGAGAATTCATCGTTGTTTACATAATCGCAATCTATATTCCTCCCGATGCAAACACAAAACAAGCGCTGTGGAAACTATACGAAGCCATAAGCGATTTCCAAAACACACACCCGGATGGACTGTTTGTTGTTGCTGGAGATTTTAATCATGCAAATCTCAAGAAAGTGTTCCCTAAATTCCACCAGTATGTGAACTTTGCTACGAGAGGAGCAAACACGCTGGATCTTGTTTACACAAACGTTCCAGACGCGTACAGGGCAGAGCCCCGCCCCCACCTCGGATACTCAGATCACATGTCTGTTATGCTAATTCCTGCATACAGACCCATCGTCAGGTAATCGAAGCGAGTGCACTGACTGGGACATGTTCAGAGAGGCTGCAACTTACAACAACACAATCAACCTGGAGGAGTATGCACCATCCGCTCCAACCAGAAGCCGTGGATGAATGCAGAGGTGCGTGCGCTACTAAAGGCTAGAGATGTCGCTTTCAAATCAGGCGATAAGGCGGCCCTGAGAACAGCGAGGGCCAAACTCTCCCGAGCTATCAGAGAGGCAAAGCGTGCACACGGCCAGATCATCCACAGCCACTTCCAGAGCAGTAGAGACACTCGGCGCATGTGGCAGGGCATCCAGAGCATCACCAGCTACAAGACTACACCACCTGCTTGTGACGTAGATGCTTCCCTACCAGACATGCTGAACCATTTCTACGCATGGTTTGAGGCACAGAACAACATAATGGTGAGAAAGTCCACCCCTTCTCCCAGCGACCAGGTGCTGTCTTTTACTGGCAGAGTGCTCAGAGAATGTGCAGACCAGCTTGCTGATGTCTTCACTGATATCTTCAACATCTCTCTTAGCAGCGCCGTTGTTCCAACATGCTTCAAGAACACCACCATCATCCCTGTGCCTAAGAATTCTTCTATGTCCTGCCTCAATGGCTATCATCCCGTTGCACTCACACCTGTCATCACAAAGTGCTTCGAGGGGCTCGTCACGAGGCACATCAAGACCCTACTTCCCCCCACACTGGACCCTCTACAGTTCACGTATCGTCCTAACCGTTCAATGGACAATGCCATATCCACCACGCTCCACCTGACACTCACCCACCTGGACAAGAAGGACACATATGCCCGAATGCTGTTCATAGACTTCAGCTCAGCATTCAACACCACCATTCCTGAGCACCTGATCGGGAACCTGAATATACTGGGCCTTCTCTCTGCAACTGGATCCTGGACTTCCTGACTGGGAGACCTCAGTCAGTCCGGATTGGTAGGAACACCTCCAGCACCATCACACTGAACACTGGAGCCCCCCAGGGCTGTGTGCTCAGTCCACTGCTGTTCACACTGCTGACCCATGACTGTGCAGCGATGCACAGCTCAAATCATATCATCAAGTTCGCTGATGACACGACTGTAGTGGGTCTCATCAGTAAGAACGACGAGTCAGCATACAGAGAGAAGGTGCAGCGACTAACTGACTGGTGTGAAGTCAACAACCTGTCTCTGAACGTGGATAAAACCAAAGAGATGGTTGTAGACTTCAGAAAAACAAGGGGTGAGCACTCGCCACTGAACATCGACAACTCTGCTGTGGAGATTGTCAGGAATACCAAATTCCTTGGTGTTCACCTAGCGGATGATCTCACCTGGTCCACTAACACCAGTAACATCAGAAAGAAAGCCCAGCAACGCCTCTACTTGCTGCGAAGGCTGAAGAAGGTTCATCTCCCACCTCCTATCCTCACCACTTTTTACAGAGGAGTCATCGAGAGCATCATGACCAGCTGCATCACTGTCTGGTTTGGGAACTGCACTGGGGCAGATCGCAAGTCCCTCCAGCGGATCGTGAGGACAACTGAGAAGATTATCGGTGTGTCTCTTCCCTCCATCACAGACATCTACACCACTCGCTGCACCCGCAAAGCACTCAGCATTGTGGGAGATCACACACACCCTTCACACACACTCTTCAACCTACTGCCGTCTGGAAAAAGGTATCGAAGCATTCGAGCCCTCACATCCAGACTCCGGAACAGCTTCTTCCCACATGCTATCAGACTCCCGAACACCTAGAGACTGAGACTGGACTGAAGAAGCGCACCCACCCACCCACACACACACACACTTCTTCACACAAACACTGGTCTGTTGGACTGAAAATGATATACAGAAAATGATTATCCTGTTTACATCAGGGTTACATCCAGTTACCGTTTACAGCACAAATACACTTTAAATTGCAGTGTCTCTCCCCCTCAGCCCCCCCCCCCCCCCCCCCCGGAATTGTATTGTATGGATATTGTTTTGTATTTTCCTAGCCATGTCTTTTGCACTTTAATGTGTGTGCACTGTTTTATGTTGCACCTTGGTCCTGGACGAACGCTGTTTCGTTTCACTGTGTACTGTAAACACTGTATACTGCTGAAATGACAATAAACTTCTTGAACTTAATAAAGAAGTAAATGTTGTTTATTCAAGCGTGTTATATCTTATTAGCGATACAGAACTCTGTTTTAGCAAAATAAAATCTGTAAGTAAAGCAATATAAATGTCTGGATTTATAGGCATCTGTCGAGTAGTTAAGATAGTGTTGTTATCGGCAGATACTTGAACATGAAACATCGGTATCGGTGCATCCCTACTCCGCACAGAACGGCCCGGGCCGGGAATCTAACCCGGATCATCTTGCTGTGAGGCGACAGTGCTAACCACTAAACCACTGTCATTTCTTTGAAATTTGATGTTATGGGCTGTAGATGATGAATCTTTCAGGTTCTTTATTATTTTAAATTGAGAAACAATGTTCTTGAATGATTTCAGTGGTGATCCCCTCCCCATCTTTGCTTCTGAAAGACTCTGAGACGTTCTTTTTAAACTCCTGCTGCCAATACATTTCTGTTTGTATCTTTACACAAATTTACCAGTCTTTTGTCTCGTCACAGTTTTAGAACGTTGCTTGTATCAAATTAGAAATTGGCAAATATTGTTTTAAAAAAAAAATATATATATATATATATGAATTATACTCGATAGATAGAAGATTTGTACAGTTTTCTGTTAAATATTTTAAATTAAATGCACATCAACTTGTTTTTGTTTGTATTTTGCCTCCTGTCTCAGATGGCTACAATGAAATGGGTTTTGTTTTATAGTTATCATGTATAATGTTGTTGTTGTTGTTATAACAGCTGGCGAATGGCTGGGAGTCGGCTCCTGTGCACATGGCTCGACTGGATATTCGCTCCCTGCTGCAGGACGCTGCCATTGAAGAGGTACATCACACTAGTTTACACTGTAACATGCTCTATTTTACAGTCATTTACATGTCACTGTACTTAGATATAAAATGTTATATTATTATGTTTTTATTTGTTTATATATAAATGTACCTTTTTTCTGATTGGTTGTTTGATGTTTTACTGTAAGGTTGAAATGGAGGACTTTAACCCCTTGGAGCTGGAGGCCCAGGCAGAGGAGAAGAAGGAGGAAGAGGAGGAGTTGGAGCTGGTAGGTCTCTCTCTCTCTCTCTCTCTCTCTCTCTCTCTCTCTCTCTCTCTCTCTGTGTTGTCTGTTAATGATGTTGTTCCTCCTGGACTCTCTGGGGTCTGATGGTTTCTGAGCTGGGGTCTGTGTCGCTCCCCTTGGTCTGGTATTGACCAGTCACTCTGGGGAAGTGAGGGCAGCTCTGCTGTTCTTTTAGGGGGAGAGGGGTGGGGTGAAGAGGGGAACATGGCTCTTCAAACGGAGATGTTTGAGTCATGCTCCAAACAGAGGGTCCTGACGCCTTGTGAATCAGCAGCGAGACGCTGCGCAGCGCCCACAGAGGCCCACAGGTGTCAGTGTTTCCTCCTTTAAACTCTATGACCCCAGTGTATTCTCTGAGTTTAATGTAGTTTCAGTGGATTATGGCCTTTATTTCAGAACGAGCAGAAAACAGCACGAGGAGCAGCTGAGGTCTCAGGAGTTAGCTGTAAATTTACACTTCCACCTTAAATGGTGGAGCAGTTTTTGTGTTCTGATGAAGTTTCAAGAGGGCACTCCAAAACAAGGGAGAGGGGGTAAAATAAAGGAATCAGAATGGGCTTTACCTGCTACTTTATCGACTTCTACATCTTACTCTTATTCTATTTCTGCTCCTCGTCTTCCTCCTCTTCTTCTTCTTCTTCTTCTATTATTTCCTACTTATGTTTCAGCTTCTGCTTAATATTTCTTATTTTTCCTATTTTTCTTTTTCATTTCCCTTCCTCTTCTGTCCTTCGTTATTTAAGGGCAGTCTTACAGTTTTAAGGTGGAAGTTTACCCTAATAATCCACAGCCCTGAGACTGAGAGTTCAGACTTTAACAGAAGAGGAAGCAGATCTTTAAGAGCTCTAGTCCTGGAGCTTTACTTATGAACGGATATTCATATTTCAGTCCGTGTTGGTGACAAAATCACCAGAACACACACTTCCCCTGACATTTCCCTGGCGCTGGGGTTTGTGGAAGGGGCCAGATCTGCTCTCAGAACTGTAGAAGTAGGGGAAGAAACACTGTGTGTCCTTTTTAAGTTTTAATAAAATACTGATACACAACAGGCTCAGGTCTCAGAGCTGTAAACCAGTCTTGAAATGTGTCAGTTTATGCTAATTAAAAATAATATATCTATGTACGTAACATAGATAATTACAGTTTGCACATAAAGAAAATAATTAAGAAAAAATGTAATATAAATTGGACAAAAGTATTGAGATCTGTAACTTGCTCAAGGGTATCTAGTCTTAATTGCCTGGGGGTAACGGAACTGGACTGTCACCGGAAGGTTGCTGGTTTGATCCCCAGAGTCGGCATGTCATGACTGAAGAGCCCTTGAGCAAGACACCTAACCCCTAACTGCTCCCTGGGCGCTGTGGCTAGGGCCACCCACCACTCCGGGCACTGCTCACTGCCCCCTAGTGTTCACTAGTGTGTGTGAATGTGTGTTTCACTGCACGGATTGGGTTAAATGCGGAGAACATTCCTCTGTTTGCAGCACAGGGGCCAATAAAGTGATTCTCATTCTAATATTGTGACATTGGTTAGTGTATTGAGGCTGATATACTGTGAATATTATAATCACAGCGATATGAAATACTGAGATTTATCAGGCTTTCTTTCTGCTGGAGGTTGTTTGTCTAAAAACAAAAACTTCTCTGATTAGAATCTATTATTCCTTCATCGGACCTTCCTGAAGCTCAACAAGCAAATCTTGAGTTTATTTATATATCCCACCTCATTTAGAAAAGTCTGAATGATTTAGCTCATGTTGATAACCTAATCATATATGAAAACACTACATTTAATTATTAATATTATTCTTATGAATAAAAATAATAGTAATAATAAAAATGAACAATGATAAAGTTTATACAGCACTTCGATGCAAGAAAAGCCGCTAAAATCACCACATGGACAAATGAAAACATGATCATGAAACAAACAAAGATCAAATAATTACCAGAATAAAGAAATTATACAAAATATATGGCAAATAAAAGCATAAAACATAAAAGAAATTGATTAAACTATGATTTAAATGTTATGTTTATATTTTATATAAATAAATAAAATTAACTTAACCCTTAAATCTTAGTTTAATCAATTTCTTTTATGTTTTATGCTTTTATTTCCCATATATAATGTAATACAATATTTATTTATTCTCATTCCTACAGCACTGGCAAATGTAGTAAAGTGTTTATGAATGTGATCATTATTTTTACTGGGTCCTTCTGTTAAGTTTAACTCATGAGATTTTGAATCAAACCTTTTTGTTGTCACTAAATGAACCAGTTTATGCTCCACAAAGTGGGTCCCCCACATGGGTGGCCATGTTTAAAGTAGGGTTTTTAAAACCAAATCAGATCCTTAAATTCGTGGTAAACCTGTTAAAATGACCAATATATTTACTTCCAAATATCAGTGCTTTTTCCGTAGTGTTGTAAATCTACATTTCTTTGTGTCAATTTGCGCAGTCTCTGCTCTTTTAAAATCCATGTCTTCAATTAAATTGGTAGAATTTATTATAGGTTTTGAGTTTTAGTTTAGGATTGTTTTGTTGATGTTACTAAATTGAAGTGTTGTACACAATTCCACCACTCGACAGTAGGTGTGCTGTATATTCTTATAGTTTTAGTATGATAGTATTATAGTTGTTGTAGTATCATATACCTTTTGTATTTCATTATGCAGGATGTTTCACTTTGTGTAATCGGGTGCCTGTAGAATCATGTTTATCCAAAAACACCTCCAGTGGAGACAATCCTACAGATTTAAACTGTTGTAATTACCCCCTCATCCCTTCCCCCTTTTCAGATGTCTGAGTGGCTGCCATGTCCCCAGACGTTAACACCTTTGTTTATTTTTATTTATTTTGTGACAGCAGTATATTTATTTAGTTTGCTTTCAATTGCTGATACCAATGTTGACACTTTGAGTGTTGGTCAATAAAGTCACCAGCAGTGAAACTCATAGCATTGACTAATGCTGAAATTTCCACTTCATATTAATGTTAAAACTTTGAGTATTGATTGATACTGGTATTACTGCCCCGAGTATCAACTGATTATTAATGCCTAGGGTCCACTCAATACAAAATTTAAAACCTGGAGTATGTGCTGAATCTGAAGTTAAAACCTTGAGTATTGACTGATACTGATATTAATGTCTTGATTATTTACTCATATTAATACCCTCAGTATCATCTGATACTCACCTTGAATATTGTCTGATAATTTCAAAAACTTGATTATTAATTGATTATGAAATTAAAAGCTTGAGTATTGATAGATGCTGTTAAACATCCTGGGTTTTAAATAATTCTAAAATTAAAAGCTTGACTATTGTCTGATACTAAAATGGAAAACTTGAGTATGGATGCACTCTGAAATTAAAACCTTCAGTAATGACTGTTAACAACATCAATAATAATATGTTGAGTATGGATGGGTTTTGAAAAGAAAACCTTGAGTAATGACTGTTAATAATAATAATAATAATAATAATAATAATAATAATAATAATACGTTGTGTATGGATGGGCACTGAACCTTTAAAGCTCAAGTATTTATTGGTTCTGAAATGTAAAGTTTTATTTATTCTGAAATTAAAACTTTGAGAATTCACTGAATCTGCAATTAAAACCTTCAGTATTGACTGGTAGCAATATTAAAATTCTGTATTTTATTGATTCTGACATTAAAATCTTGAGTATTGCCTAATTCTGAAATTAAAATTTTGAGTATGTATGACTTAGGAAACCTTGAGCATTGACTCATTCTGAAACTCAAACCTTGTGTATTGACTCATTCTGTAACTCAAACCTCTAGTGTTGACTAATTCTGAAACTCAAACCTCGAGTATAGACTCATTCTGAAACTCAAACCTTGAGCATTGACTCACTGTGAAACTCAAATATTGAGCATTGACTCATTCAGAAACTCAAACCTTGTGTATTGACTCATTTTGTAACTTAAACCTCTAGTGTTGACTCTTTCTGAAACTCAAGCCTTGAGCATTGACTCTGTGAAACTCAAACCTCAAGTGTTGACACATTCTGATACTCAAACCTTGAGCATTGACTCATTCTGAAACTCAAACCTTGTGTATTGACTCATTTTGTAACTTAAACCTCTAGTGTTGACTCTTTCTGAAACTCAAACCTTGAGCATTGACTCATTCTGAAACTCGATCCTTGTGTATTGACTCATTCGAATACAACTTTGAGCGTTGACTCATTTTGAAACTCAAACCTTGATTGACTCATTCTGTAACTTAAACATCTAGAGTATTGATTCATCCTGATACTCAAACCTTGAGCATTGACTCATTCTGAAACTCAAACCTTGATTATGGACTCATCCTGAAACTCAAACCTTGTGTATTGACTGGTAACAGTATTAAAATCTTGTATTTTACAGATTCTGAAATTAAAACCTTGTTATTGACTGATGTGAAATTAAAACCTCAAGCATGGATGGCTTCTAAACTGAAATTGAAACCTTGAGTATAGACTCATTCTGAAGTTAAATCGTTGAGTATTGACTGGTAACAATATTAAAACCTTGTATATTATAGATTCTTGGGTATTGCCTAATTCTGAAATTAAAACTTCACATGTGAATGGGTTATAAAATTAAAACTTTGAGTATTGACTTAAAATGATTTTATATTGTTTATGTGCCCTTAGTTGTTTAAATGTTAAAATTCTGCTTTTCAATGCTTTTTTGTTTGTTTTTTAAATATTTTTTTAATTGAAATTTAGCAGTGGATGCTACATTAATATTACATCACTGAAATAAAACTGTCCTGGTCTAGCTTTAATATCTGCCCCTGGAATAAGAACTGTCTCTGCTCACGGGGATATGTTAATATTTTAATCTGCAGTGTTTTATTCTGTTAATAGTATATAATATATTCATAGTTTGGTGAAACTAATCAGCAATATTAATAATTTACAGTTAATGGACTAGGTATCAAGACAATAAGGAAAGCTAAACATTATTGGAAGGACCTCTATGGGTCCTAGAATACCTGGACTGGTTCACTGGGAAAACTAAACAAACCCGGGAATGGTTCAATGGGAAAACTAAACAATCCCGGGAATGGTTCAATGGGAAAACCTAAACAAAACCACGGGGGAACCATGAAATGAAACCAGGAATGGTTCAGTGGGGGGCAGAACACGATCAAAACCAGGCCGGGTTCAGTGGGGGGTGGGGGGGAACGAAACAAAACTGGGCTGTTGTTCAGTGAGGAATCTGCAGGTCTTAGTTCTGTGTTATTATTTTAAGACTGAACCAAGGTCATGAACCTGTCGTACCTCAGGAACCTTTCTCTCCTGGACTTTATCAGTTCAGCTTCTCTTTAGAAGAAAGAGCCTTTTGATGTGTGCAGATGAAATGTTGATAGACGGTGAATGTAGTATTTTGTGATGTAATTTTTCATCAAAACCTTATCTTTTTATTTCACTTTAATCAGTTTAAATCATATGGTATGGAATAATCATTATTGTTATTAATAATACTTGAAGTAATACATCAATAATAATAAGAAAATTGTAACATTGACGCTCCTGCATGTATTATAGGTTTTAATGGCGTTGTGGCATTATATATATATATATATATATATATCCCTAAAAATGGCTAAAAATATTCAGTTTAAAAACACACAAGTAAATGTAAATAAATGAAATAAGGTCATTGTGTAAATCCACTTTTCCAGCAGAAGTGTCCTGAGGTGTGCAGTGTTGGTGAAAGTGGGTTTATACTGACCGTGTATTGAGCGATCACTCTGTACTGCAGTAATGTAGAGTGGACTGTGAGGGGGCACTGGTACACTTGAGAAATGAGTGTCTTGTTCAGTGTGTGTACCTTGTTGCAGAGTAAGTTATAATGTTACACTACTTTCTAATCATTAATATAAATTTTACTAGCCTTTAGCGTGAAGCTCAGTCATTATCTAAATTAAATATGACCTCACTCTGTGTTTAATAATGTTATAAATTTAAACTACAGCATGGACAATCGAGCCCACCTCAGTCTGTCAGAAATGTGAAATGTGAAATCTGTGGTTACGGAGGGGAACGCTAACTTTAATTTTACGGTGTTGGGGTGGGACAGTGATTCTCATTTTTTAACCTAAGTGATAAAAATAATCCGTTAGAGATTATAATCTTGTTTTGCAGCTTATTAACATATGGAAATTCCAGTCACATGCTCTGCTAGGTTTACATATTCATTTGCATATCACTAATTCATCTTTCCTCAGCAGCTAACTGTCAGAAGGATCTTTGTCCTTGGATCTAAACATGTAGCCTTCTGGCTGTTTACAGTTGTTCTATTTTCAAGAAACAAGCTTTGAAGAGCAGGGTCGTGCCTGGTAGCAGCTGTGAGGTTCTGCCTCCACACCAGGTCTGAAATAAGAACCCTGACCTCAAATGTCTTATGCCCCTTTCACACGTGCGCGGTAATTCTGGAATGCTCCGGAGATTACCCTGAGGAGCTGTGTGTGAGAGCGACCACATTCATCCCGAATTTTACCTGGACGTTATCCTGCCTTAGAAATTCAGAATCAGTGCAAGTGAATAGAGCCGCTAATGTTCCGGAGTTTCTCCTGCACATGCTGCTCCATGCCTAAAAAACGTATTTTATTTTTTCTCGTTGCGAGAGCGCACCTGACAGATCATCTCCTGTTGTGAGCTTCTTGGCTGAACGACTACTCCGGGACATCTCTGGACCCAATACTTTGGCGTTTCTGTAGAAATACTATTGAGGTCATGTGTGAAAGGGCTTAAGAAAGTGGGAAATAGTGGGAGAGAACAGTGAAGGGATAAAACTTAGCTGCAGGTTTCAGGAAGAACCACACTAGCAGTAACCACAGGCACAACTGCCCCTCCACTTCAGACCCGAGGCACATCACAGTCCTCATGGTTACGGTTTAGACACACTTCTGCAGTTAAGGTTACCACATGTAAGAGATGGTGGTGATAACGACATGAGGTTTACGTTCTTATTCAGTGAGTGTTCAAACTTAAAGAAGAAAAAAAGAATTTTCACCTAAAATTATTCCCAAGGTCCATGGGAAAATGGAATATCAACAACGTATCTGTCTGTCTCTGTCTCTCTGTCTATTTTTCTATTTATCTATTTGCCTGTTTATTTACTTTTTTCTTAATATATTTATTTTATTGACTGTCTTTGCTGCTCTTTATACTGGGAAATTAATGTAATATCAGATTTCCACTGTGACTGAATAATAATCTCAGCCAGGTTTAAATCCATTCAATTAATCTTGAGTTTAACTGAGACAGACTTGAATAAATACTGACTTACGCTTTTGAAGCTGGTGAGGAATGTTATTGATTAGACATTAGTAATGAATGTGATCATAGAAGAAGATATTTTCTAATGTTAAATTCACTCATACACCACTTTAGAGAAAAACCTGAGAGATGTAAGGGAACCAGAGCTGATACTGATTATTGATTATTGATGAACACAGTGGTGTTGTTAACTCTCAGGAATGGAATAGTAAACTCCTGGCCACCACTTTACTAAGATCATTGATATTCAGATAAAATAAAACCAGAGTAGTACATTAGTGAGTTTAATCATTTAATCAAGTTAGTAACAGTGTAGTGTTAAAGTTATGTATCTGTATGTGTTCCTGGCTGAATGGAGATGTCATTGTGAAGTGATCCGGGTTTTTAAAGTCCGATCTGGACTCATTTACTCTAAACTGAACTGGATTATTAATCTGCCAGAGTTTAGTCGTAGCCTGCTCTGTGCAGTCGTGTGCTAAAGTTTGTGAATCCCTCCTCAGAAGTGTGTGTGTGTGTGTGTTTCCTGAGTATGAAACTTTGAAAACCAGTGTAAACCATCTATAATGTTTTACTTTTTAAATATATATTTATTAATAATTCTTAAGTAAACAGTGACTGCATTAATTTTCGTGAAATTTCAGCCTCGTATCTCCATGTGTTGTATCAGTGTGTGATGAATTAACACGAACACAGTGTGTGTTTCTGGAACACGAGAACAGAGCAGGGACACTGTTGAGGTCTGTGTTCTCCTGCTGCAGAAATGCACTTTATACAAAGATAAATGTTGAATAATCCTACATTTGAACCCGGTCTGACGTACTGCTGCCTGTTTGACTGGTTCACTCCCAGCACAGATTCTCTGTGGTGTGGACCAGTGATGAACTCACTAAAGGGTTAATCATTCACCTGTAGAACATTTTAACGTGGTTCTGTGTAAATCTCCTTCAGCACGGTTCAAAAGTCAGAGACCACCCTTTGTTCATTTGAATTCTATGAAAATAGCCATAAACGGTCCTCACGTTTCAGGAGGTATTTCTGAGATTAGAGCTGAGTTAATCCTGAGGAGGAGGTTAGTTTCCCACAGTGCATCAGTCTGATCAACAGCTCAGAGACATGTTTCAGTCCTGTGGGTCTGGGGTGTAGCTGGAGAGGAGGAGTCTGAGGGCCCTGTGCTGGGACGTTGTGAGGTGTTTTCTGAAGGATCACTGTGGACTGTGTGAAAATGATGTTAAACCAGCTCCTGGGAGAGGGTTTCAATGACTGAGTGACTGTGAGAGTGAGTGAGTGAGTGAGTGTTAAAGAGTGTTGTTATTCTGGAAGGTGAATGAGTAAAGGGTGGTCTGTAATGAGGGTCTCTGAGACCAAGTTCCTCTCGCTAGGTGATATGATGTTGGTGTCTGGTCTGGAGTGACAGGGTGAGTGAGTGACTGAGTGACTGTGAGAGTGACTGGGTGTGTGTTAAAGGGCTGTTATTCTGGAAGGTGAATGGGTAAAGGGTGTTCTGTAATGAGGGTCTCTGAGACCAGGTTCCTCTCTGTAGGTGATATGATGTTGGTGTCTGGTCTGGAGTGAGTGAGTGAGTGAGTGACTGTGAGTGAGTGTTAAAGGGCTGTTATTCTGGAAGGTGAATGGGTAAAGGGTGGTCTGTAATGAGGGTCTCTGAGACCAAGTTCCTCTCTGTAGGTGATATGATGTTGGTGTCTGGTCTGGAGTGAGTGAGTGAGTGAGTGACTGGGTGTGTGTTAAAGGGCTGTTATTCTACAAGGTGAATGAGTAAAGGGTGGTCTGTAATGAGGGTCTCTGAGACCAGGTTCCTCTCTGTAGGTGATGTGATGTTGGTCTGATTTTGTCACTAACTATTGCTTCTTTTAAAGCCGTCATCTTTTCTCCCAAAGAGCCATTATTACCCTCCCCCTTTTCTCCCTCCATCCCTCCATCCCGAGGACTAACAGCTGGAGTCTCTCTGTGTAATTGTGTAATTTAGGGATACCTTCCAAAAAGCAAATGGGAGATGGACACGTCTGAGGCCAAACTCGGTGAGTTTTCTCTCTCCTGACTTCGTCTCTTTATCTGTGTTTAGCCTTTAGAGCGAGTTCTCACTGAGTTCTCACTGAGTTCAGGTGAAACCTCAGTGAGACGTATGCAGAGGGGGAGTTAATCTCACTGAGATTAGGGGTGGGACCGTGTTGGTGTGTCTCCCTGTGATTTAAAGATTTTTTCGATGAATTCTCAGTGAAATGTAGATGTTTAATTTGTACGACTTGCTGATTTAATGAAACTAGCCTGTTTTGAAAGTTGGGCACTGGGTTAATAGCACCCCCTGCTGGAGAAACTCCAGAGTGCTACACGTCCACATGCTCTCCCTACGCTTTCCATCGTAGTAGCAAAGCTACAGAGCTGTAAAAGGCCTGTGACGTTGAGGCCGTGCGCTCTCTGTTTGGACAGTGTCCCACCCCTAACGTAGGCGCTGAGGGGGTTAAGTCTTTACTGCTCTGTGTGAAGTGCTCTGTCTGTGAAGCTCAGATTGTTTTTATTGTGGTGCGAGTGAACGCTGATGATGACCTGGAGATGGTTTTCATTTTAAAGACAAACTGGACGGTCTGATGGGCGGAGGGAAGAGGAAGCGGGACTCTGATGTTTCTGGAGGACTGGAGGACTTCCTGCAGCTCCCGGACGATTACGCCAGTCGCATGTCTGAGCCCGGGAAGAAGAGGGTACACTCTCCATATCTCCATCCTCATCTGTGACCTTTATATCACACACACTCCCCTTTACAGCAGTCTGATCTTATCTGTAGATTCACACACTGAACACTAAGCTCCAAGACGTGATGCTCAACAACAGGACGCACTTATCATTAATAAAACATACCTATTCATAACTCTGAACATTTATATTTCAACACTGAAGTACACACACCTTTCTCAGAGGGTCTGAGCTCAAATCTGCTCAAAATGTGATACCGCCGTTCTCTCCTCAGCAAGAGAGAAGCAGTAGTTCAAGAGACAGCGGCTGCAGTGGTTTTGTGATGTCACTAAAAGCAGTACTGCAGTTTAGCCCCGCCCATTCATCCTGCAGCAGTGTCTCCGCCCACCTCCAGCTGCAGTGTTTCAGTCTGAAGTCTCTGCAGCCGATCAGATCTGACCCTCTCACAGCGACACAGCCCTTTAGAATGGGTTCAGTGTAAAGTTAATAATGATTAAATATTCGTGAGTAACTGTAGGATTAAAGTGTGTGTGTGTGTGTGTGTTTATATAACGTGTCAATGTGGTCCGCAGGTGCGCTGGGCTGACCTGGAGGAGCAGAAAGATGCCGATCGTAAGCGGGCGATCGGTTTCGTGGTGGGTCAGACGGACTGGGAGAAAATCACAGATGAAACGGGTCAGCTGGCCCAGAGAGCTCTAAACAGAACCAAGTACTTTTAACAGTGCTGCTCTTTTTACCTGGACCCCAGGTGAGACTCCAGACCTACCTCCACCTCCCTCCCTCCTTCGGTCAGTCGTCTACTCGTTCTTTTCTGAACGCTAGGGAGGTCAGTTTACCACTCAGTGACCTGTGAGTCATTGGAAGGGAAGAAACCGCTCTGAGGGTCAGCTTTAAAACAGAGAAGGAGCTCGTCTGTAAATCACGGCCTCTCTCTCACTGTCACCTTTAGAACGTGTAGAAAGGGTATTAATGTCTTCATAGCCTTAGGAGGAAAATCTGTCTCTTTATTTGTTCGACTGAGGATGTTATAGATTCCCTTCTCTTTACAGCTGCTGGTTCTACAAGGGTTCTTTATTAAAGGAAATGGTTCTGTGTAGAACCTGAACACTTGAAGATCTTTTGCAGGATTAAAAGGTTCTTTGCCTCATAAAGGGGATCTTCAGAGTGAAGGAGAATGTGCTATAGATGGTTCTATACAGAACCTTTTAGAAAAGGGTTCTGTATGGTTTCTCTACTGTTACTGTTCCTCTAAGTGTTTAGGGTTCTGTGTAAACCAGTTCCTTTAAAGAACCCTTGTAGAACCATCAGTGTTCAGTGCTGATTCTACAGCAGAAGGCATGATTTGAGATGGATCTACTCCAAAGCGCTGCTTTATCACACACCACACGGCCAGGTTTATGAGGTCCAGCCCCATTCTTCTTTATTTACTGCCCATTTCTCAGTGATCACTGGTCATTTCCAGTCTTTAATATTAAACTTGAAACAATGCTTTCTCCACCGTTTCTCACAGAGAAATGACAGTGTTATTACTGAGGCTACAGACCCAAGGAACTGTCATTACACTACTGATTATTTACTAAAACTGTAGAGTAATCCGCTCATTCAGAACTGAACCGGCTCTGTGGTCTGATCTAAAGGCAGAGTGTGGTCTCAGATAAACTCCATTTAACGAATATTTCACCCAGATATACATCCTCCCAGCGTCCTTCACAAACACACAGCTGTTGAAGAAATACATTGTCTGTTGTTCCTGATATCTGCCCTAAAACATGAAAACAGCATTAAAGCAAGAGTTTTTACCTTGGAATTACAGTTTCAAATTGTGCTGCTCCACTGAGCTGTAACAGGGAGAATAGATCCCCCACCACTTGTAGGGGGCGCAGAAATATCAAATCTTACCTTGTGTTGCCTTCAGAAGAGCTGCTGAGTGAAATCAGAGCTGTAACAGGGTTTGAGAGTAGGTCACAGGATGCAGTGTTCCACTGTGAATCTCTCCTGCACTACACACAAACACAGGAGTCAAATGTACTTGAGGTTGATGGTGTGTTCTGAGTTTCTGAAGGTTCAGTCCTCCCCAGAAAGGCCTGAGCTCCCAGATCAATCACATAATTCCTTTACCCCCTGCCCCCAAAAGATCTGAGGATTCCTGTATTTGTGAATTAACGTGTTCTCTTCCGCCCTGTTTAGGATCCACTTGGTGAAAGCGTGACCCAGACAGTCCTCCGGCGGGAGAAGGACACGGAAACGAGGGTCTGTGAAGGCCTTGGATGTGGAGAAGTGCTGAATTAAAGCCTGTCTTAGTCTCAGTGAAGTTTTAGTTTTTTTACGCTTCTGTGGTGATTTAATGCAGCGTTTCGCTTTTGATGGATTTTTGACTTTTTTTTTTATAGATATTTGACAGATTTCCTGTTTTCTTCTTCAGAATTGTTGTGTAAAATGATATCACCAATAAACGTCACATTAAACAGTCTGTCACACCAGCTGCGTGTCCTGGGCTGATTTCTGAGGAGCTGATGTCCTGAATGTGTTTATAAACCCTGTGTAGAGAGCTGCAGGTTTCTCTCGTCGTGCTGAACACGTTTACGCTGCTCTACAGGACTTCTGTTCCATCTTCTTTTGATCGTCTTCATTGTTAGTAAATGGAGAGAGACAGAGAAACAGGCCTCACTCCTGGAGCTCCACCGTCTCGGATTTATTTACACATTTGATCAAGCCTCTGGGACCGACCACAGAGAAATTCCTGTTAAATCTTACAATGTGAAGAAATAAACAAAGAGAAGCATTGGACTGGAATTGTTTTAAGATGCTGCAGCTCCTCCCTGGTTCTGAACAGAGTCAGTTCACAGGACCTTTTACTAAAAAGTAGTAGATTTGCTGTTTTTTTGTAAAAGGTTTCTGTAAGAGGAGAACTCCAGTCTCCAGCAGCTGGTGAACACCGCTGTTCCATCGCAGTAAGAACACAGTTCTAGTGCTGTTGTGCTATTCATACGTCTGTAAACTCCATGATCTAGTACCGAAGAACCGTGCAGCTGAAGACCGGGCCTATGGGGCACATTATTGACCCTGAAGAAAAGTGCAGTTCCACCAGAGGGTGTGAGATAGATCTAAACACACTGAACATGTTCCTGCTCCGCCCTGTCGTCCTGCGCAGTGTCCATCTACAGAGATACACAATCCTTTCCAAATCTAGGAAACACAGACCCGTTTTTACAGAACCCCAGGACCAGCACCAACACCTGAGCCCTGTCTTTGGAGGGTTACGCATGTCCTGGTGCTGCTGAGAGCATCTTGGGGAGAAATGAACACTACTAATGTCCCAAGCACAGAAGGAGACGAGGTATGATTTCATGCTCAGTTTGGAGTGGACAGATTTCTCCCAGAAGTTTGTGTATGGACGTCATGCAAATCTGCAGAAGTCATTTCTGAGAAAGCTCTGAATCTTTTTCCGTATGCAAAGTGAAGATCTCTGCGTGCACTGAGCGTTTTGAGAGGATTTGTGGTCTCTAAGGTGGTAAATTAATGACCCCCACTCCTTGTCATGTTTGTCCTACTGTGAGTATCTTTAATGTCACAGAACTGAAGCTGTCTCGGTTTAAACTTGCCGTTCCACTTTAAATGGTGCCGCAGGTGCAACTTGCTTTCCCAGAGCTAGTGTTGGGCTGCTGCAGAGGTAGGACAGTCCTCCAAAGACCTGGCATTAAGCCACAAATAGTTCGATTTAAGCGGTTAATTCGGCAGCACAATGTCACTGGAGTCACAAAGCTGTTTAGAGGCGGAAAACTGGTCCTGACGCTGACCGTGAATGGTCTTCACAAAGCTCTGTGCTGTTATTTACCTTAATCTTATTAAAAGTTTAGAATGTGTGTGTTGCCTGTGAAGGACTGGCGCCCCCTCCAGGGTGTGTAGGCACCGCACCCACCTCAACCCTGAACTGGATAAGGGTCACAGACAATGAATGTTGAAAGTTTACACACAAATGTTCCTGCGGTGACATATTTGCACCACAGGGGGCTCCAAATCCCCACATGTCCACAGTGGTACTTTAAATTGTGCTTCCTTCTCTGCTCTATAATAAGGCAGTCCGAGGCTACTTTTGGGTCATGTACTATACGTGTGAGACGGCTGACAACTGGACTCCTCTACAATGCGTTTGAAGACATTTTGCCCAGTCAACAGAGAGGGGATATATTGTTGGACCGAAAGAAGCAGGGTGGTCATTTTGATAAAGTGTTCGTCTAGGCTGTTCAGACCAAGCTGTTCAGAGGGGTTGGAGCTGAGGTGTTGAGAAGGAGAAACCTGGACAGTTACTGACTGGAACTGTATCGTCTTTGGTGAAAGATCCAGGTTCGGTTTGGGATCAGACGACAGTCAGGTTCAAGTGTGGAGGCCTCGTGATTAGTGCTCCAGTCCTGTCTTTGTTGTCCTCTCCTCAGATATACAGCAAGGGTCCTTCAGACTGCAATGCCTCTCCATCCTTGGTCACCGGATTTATTGCCATTTGAGCATTTTTGGGACCATCTTCTGCAACCTATTACCTATGATATTGATATTTACTTTTTTTATTTGATTAAGCATTATCCAGGTAAGGAACTGTTGTGAGATCATACATTTTTATGATGTGTGTCTCAACTGAATCAAAGTGGGAAATACACTGATGTTTGTTTTTTTCTTGGTTAGTTTTGTTTGAAGGGTTTTAAAGTTTCACCAGCTTCTCTTTAGATTTTAAACATTAAATAATCAGCACTTTTTACTGTCACTCTTGTGTTTATCTGTTCTGTACATGTCAGAATTTAAACACTGTAAGATAAGAATATAAAGTTTATTACTCAGACCCTAGTCCTAGAGTGGTGCAGACCTGTAAAGTCTTGTTGAACACTTGGAGCAACTCTCCAGTCACTTGTTGTCTCCAGCTCCCTGAATCTCACCATGCCCCAGCACTCGTAGTCTGAGGACAAGCACCTGCTTCCTGTGAGACGTGATGTCCACCACTGCCTCTTCTGTCAATTGACAACTCAACACAACAGAGGAAAGAGCTGAATGCCCAGGTCCCTCACATTTGGAGAGTCACCTCGTCATTTCCGATACTCTGTAAACATCACAGCAGTTATTCCAGGCACTTCCTAATCAGTACCTACAAGGAAAGAGAAACTAGAACAAGGCTGACGTGCACTGATCGGTGCTAGGTTTTTGGTGACTGTTCATCCCTGCAGTGTACAAGAGACCTAGGACTCCTGGCCACAGATGGCTGAGGAATCACTGGTGCTCCAGTGTCAAGCTGTAGACCAGTGTCACTCGGGAGCACTAGCAACGTCAGAGTTTTCCCACACGTCACTGAGGACAGAATCCTACTAATACAGTAGGGTTTATTATTATTTTTTTTTTTTTCATATGTTTGAGTTCAGAACATCATTAAAGTGGCCAGATATAAACTACACCCCTCATATCCTCAGTGTTCAGGTCGTTTCTCACATAATCCACGTAAACCAGATGGGGTCTGGAGAAATCCAGCTCTTTCTGGTGAGGAGCACAGGCTGCAGGAGGCTGTGTTGAGAAGCAGAACCTGTTCTCTTTCATTTTCTCAGTGTTTCTGGAGAAGATCTGAACCTCTTCCACATCAGCTTCTTCGAGAGCTCTGCAAGAAATGATATCTGATTGATTGAAGACTTCCACATATTTCATTCATGGTTCTGAAAATCCCTGAGGTGAAAGACCTACTCTTTTTAACCTTTGGAACACCAGGACTTCCAGATCCACTGCTGATCTACTGTCTGTAAGTCCTCAGCTCACTTTCAGTGAAAATCCATTAAACCACATTATTACAATCAGTGGCAATAATAATAAATAATAAACACACTGAATAGATATTTGTAGGCAGTGTTTTCTTCTGAACTGAGGTGATAATCAGGAGTGTTACTCTTCTCTGCAGGAACAGACTTCTGGGAAGACTACACTAGATATAGTAGAATACCACTGTGAGAAATTGATGGAATTTAACCTCATAAACATTAGTGAATTCAGGGACTGGTTTTGGATTGTACTCTGTATCACAAACACTGCTCCAACTCGTCCCAAATGTATTGGGTGGAACTCATCACTCAATAGCACAGTTTCACGGTACAGAGAGGATTTAAACCTCACTGACCCACACTTAGTATTAGACATCGTGACCTTTGGACATAATGTGGAAGCATCTTTTATACAGGAGCACATAAGTCCTGGGAATGTAAATGAATAAGGGTGTAATGATAAGAGTTGTGGTTATTACCAATAACAGTTTGTCAGATAGAAGTAGTAAATTATAAATTAGCAGTAGTGGTGTGTAAACTAGTAGCGGTAGGTAAATTAACAGTACTCAGGGTGAGTCTGTCTGCCTCAACTCTGCCTTATAATGATATAATTTTATTACCTTCTCCAGAGAGTCTGATCTCCCAGCAAAGATCTGGAGAGGGTGATCATTCCTGACCAGCCGGTGCTTCATGGGAGACACCTAACAATTTGCCTTTCCCACTTTTCCCAGAGATTCCCACTTATCTCAGGTCTGTCTTCAGTGAGATGTCCTAATATTTCAAGGCAAGCTCCCAGAGCCACGGTCACTCTCCCTCTGGATTAGTCTGAGCTCCTGGTCCCTGATTTGGCATTATTCTACTTTATACGTTATACTTGTAGATATCAGGAGTGTTGTGGAATAAATCTGTAACCCAGGTCAAGCCTGGTCCAAACAACACTTTCTATAACAGCTGTAAAGGCCAAAGTGACTCAGAACAGGCCCAAATACGGCCTGCCATCTGGGTAGTAAATTAACAGCTGTAGTGAATATGCAGTAGAGTTTAATTACCAGAAGCCACATCTAAATAACCATTAGTGTGTAAATAATTAGTAGTGATGTTAGCAACAGTATTATGTAAATTAATCGTGGACTAGCCGTAGCAGTGTGTAAAATATCTGTAAAGATACAAACCCTATTTCCAGAAAAGTGATTGTTTTATAAAATGCAACGGAATCTGTGATATGTTAATCCTCTTGAAGATTTATTTAACTGACAAAAGCAAAAATAAAATATTTTCACTGAACAATTGGACTGTATTTTATAAATGTAACAGCTAGAATTTAAAGCCTGAAAAACACTCAAAGTTGACAGCAGAATGTTTCCCACTGTGTTACATCACCTTCCCTTTTCATTAAACACATTAATAATTTTGTTCAACTAGGGTCATGAATTCTACTTGTAACATTTTAACAATGTTTTGCTGTTTGAAGCAAGACTAACAGCTGCTGAATGGTCTGTGGTTGCCGTCATCTGATTGTCTTCTTCACGTTGACCATAGGAGGCAGATCTGGACTGCAGGCCGCTCAGACAGGCTGTGTCTATGAAGGCGTGGTGTAGCTCGTACAGAGTGAGACCTGGTATTGTCCTGTTAAAATAACTATGAAGTTTCAGGGAATAAAGTGTTGATGGTCACGTGTCTCTCTTAAATCCCAACGTTCACCGCCTCACCAATGGAAGCTTCTCACAGACGCAAGTCTCTCATGTCGTGGTCACTGAGCCCTCACCACCACAGTACCGTGAGAGATGTTGGGTTTTGCCCCTGTGGATGGGAACAGTCTGGATGGTTCCTTTTCTCATTAGCACGGAAAATACAACACCCACTTCATGAAACAAGCTGAAACCTTGACTCCTGAACACTGCACACATTTCGACTGTGTTTTGAACTGCCTGAGATGAGCGTGTGTACAGAGAACTCTTACCACATAGAGTCGATATGTGGCTTTCCCCTTGTGTAGTAGAGGTTCAGGTTGCGTTTCTTGATGCGGTGTCAACTCTGTTAAGAGTTTCTGAAGTACCGCTGGACCAATGTGGCCATATCTCTTACTGTAGCATGAGTTTCTCATGGGGTGCCGTCTGAGGGTTTGAAGACAACACTGTCCAGCCTTAATCTGCAAGGACTGGTATTTCTCCAGATTCCCATCATCTTTACACAATGTTAAATATAATCACTCTTATTTTGCCTGTCAGATTGTTTTTGGTGTGTTGCATCAGTTGCAACAATATTTTTGACTTACGTTTGTCAGTGAAAACTTTGGAAATATGTCCTTTGTTCTTTTGTAATTTAGAAAAAATAAAGTTCAGGAGAACTTACAGAAATTATTAAAAATCACATTGTATTTGTGACATTAACTTTTTTGTAAATGGGGTTTGCATGTGAAATATCAGTGGAATGTAAAAGAGAGTAGTATTCAGCTGGTGATGTTACAAAGCAGCTTTCCAGAATTGTGTCTGATAGATTTAATTAAATGTTGATTTTTTTTTTTAAAGAAAACCAGCAACATATAATTTGCAGTGGGGAAAAATCATCATAGTGTAATGAAAACAAAAAAGAATCAAATTAGATTTGTTGTGAATGTGACATGACTGAGTTTTTAAAAGACCATCAGGAAGAGCCTGTTTTTTCAAAGATGGGGAAGAATTCCCACTCTGTGCTATTTTACATAAACATATTATGCAAATAAATTAAGAATAAAGGTTTATATACTGAAGTATTTGGAGATTAGTCATCTACAGCATATATTTTTAAAAGTTTATGAAATCTGGAGAAATATCTAAATAGAAGAAACAAGGCCTCTGTACTTCCCTGGGCACGAGCTCATTGAACACGGACTTGAGAAGTGTCAGACACAATGCTAATGCTGTAGGATATATACAGGGTTTGGAGCAACATGCTTCCATCCAGACAATGTCTTTTTCAGGGAAGGGCTTGTTTATTTCAGTGAAATGAGGCCAGTCCACTTTCTGTAATTAGGTGCTAAAGTAGTAGCGCTAAAACACTGCAAAGAATTAAGAACATTATTAAAGAGAAAACACTATAATGGAGCTGATAAGCAGCTGAAATTGTATTTCAAGCAAAAATTGGAAAACATTTCACTCTCAGAACTGCAGCAATAATAGGTCACTTACAGAATGAGAGGTTGTGTACTATTTCACTTCTGCTGTGAGGAGGCAGATGATTTAGAGGAAGACAGTTTAACTAGGTTCATTTCCTTAAGTAGACTAAAGGAGTTCAGCCTGTAGTTTCACTGAGTTCAGCATCTGCACTCTCTGTGTAAAGTTGTGGATCAATCAGGGGTTAACTGTGTCATGAGGGTGTTCAATTTGTTTCATGTAACATTTTATTATTGAAAACAATCATCAAATCGTTACTGCTGCAGACTGCGGGCGATTGAGGGTTAATTGTTTGCTTCATATTTGAGAAACTGAACTGAACAGTAACCAATGATTTTCTTATTACTTTCAGTCGGAGAGGAGCTGAATAAACCAGGGCCAGTGCCGTTCTGTCTGAGACTGAACCTCAAGACAGACAAATACTTTATTTAGCTTCTATTTACACTCACAGCTACAGTTTGTTTCAGGGTCTGATCACTGTACAAAGGAGGAAGCTTTCTAGACTGATGTGATTGGTCAGTGCTGTACTGTGTAAATGTGAAGGAAAGATGATCGGACTCATGTGAGAGAACACCAATGGTTTAATCTTTCATGACTAAGTACTTCTTTGAAGACGTGAGCTTGTGCTGCTCAGTTATGCATCAATATTAAATGAATCTATTAAATGAATGAGTCTTTTCGATATTTAATCTTTAAAAAAAGAAAGACGTGATAATTCTGAGCCACATCCAGAGAGAACGGCTGAGCAGTTCATAAGCGAACCATGAAGGTGTAAAACAGCTGCTCAGACACTGCTGATCCTGCAGATCATGGGGATCACATCTCTTAAACCTGCCTCTCTAACCATCCCCACAGTACACTAATCTATATAACAGAGAGAAGTTAGCTACATAACCCTAAACCTAGTTTAGCACCACTGCTCCATGTGAGTGAGACCCACACAGTGTTTATTGTTCCACAGTGTATTACACTCAGTGAGTGAATACAGTTTCAGTTTTCAGGTCACACCCCATGAATCCATATGGGCTCCTGAAGCTGAATGAATGGATGCTTATCTTCAGCCCACTTCTGTGGCCCCCATTGTCCCCATGCAGCAGCTCCTGGATCAGTGATGGGACTGATTGATTCAAATAAATCTGACTTGACCTGACGTGGAGGCGCATGCAAATGTATTTATTTAAACACTAAAGAATCAAAGTCACTGGAATGTATTGCAGAAAATATCAGGGTAAATGATTAAAGTATACGTCTAGTGCATTATAACTGTTTAATAACATTTAAACCACTGGCCCATCTCCTGATTCCAAATCATCTGTTTTTAAACCAGAATTTAATTCAAAACCAAATTAAACAGGTGAGCCACTCTTGCCGTACAGCTGCACATTCTGGTTCTAAACCACAGACTAGTCCATCTGTTGCTCTGCATACTTTGTTTCCCCCCTGTTCCTCAGCGCTCAGGACCCCCACAGAGCAGGTGTGATGTGGTGGTGGATCATTCTCAGCGCTGCAGTGACACTGACGTGGTGGTGGTGTGTGAGTGTGTGTTGTGCTGGTGTAGAGTGGATCAGACACAGCAGTGCTGCTGGATTGTTGTATCCACTTAGTTTCCATTCTATTATACACACCTATCTTGTTGGTCTACTATGTAGATGTGTTTTTATGAATGAGTTGGGATATTTTTTTGTTTGTGTGTAATGTCAGTGTTTTGATGTATCATCTTTGTTTTCCAGGCAATACTCTAATCTCAGCTATAACTCCTCAAACCTGGGAGAACTGGAGTCACAATGAACAGCGGGGTTCAGGAGTGAAGCTGGAGTCACTGGAGTAAGGTCAGTATGATACTTGGATTTTATCCGTGACATGCCATGTGATAAGTTTTTTTTGCACCTGTAGCCTGCTGCCACATTGTCTCAGACAGATTAGAGACAGTACAGAGCATCTCAGAAGTGTCACAGTCAAAGCAGCAGCACTCTATTGGTCATGGAAGTGAATTTACTTGTTAAAATATGTTTTATGTGTGGATTTGTATGTTATGTTTGTTTGTGTGTTATTACATGTGTTTTGTATGAATTTATAAGTTCAATGCATTTCTCTTTGCAATATTTCTGCCACATCATATATTTATATGATATATTAATAATATTTTCTTTCCACATCATTCCTGGTGTTCTTAAATGAGCTCACACTGGTGATGAGAGTGTGGAAAGGGGGAGGAGCCCTGAGCGTCATGGCAGTAACATCAGCTGGACACTGAACTGTGAAAACGTAGAGAAGTAAACACTCTTGAAGAATAACATCCCACCACTTGTGTCTTATTGTGCTCTAAAATGGTGATAATGTAATGTACTTTAAATACAGGGGAATAAAATAGTGTTTAATAAAATGACTGCTTCATGTTATTTATTCACTTCAGACACGTTTCCTTCTCTGATCTGAACTGATTCAGTGATACCTCAGCGCTCCAGTATCCCTGACCCACAGTGATGTCCTTCACTCAGATACAGACCCAGTCACTGGACCCACAGAAATCAGAGCACAACCAGCAGCTCCCAGAAAAACCACACGACTGTATCATAAGCATCTCAGCTCACCCTCTCAGGAACATCTCTGAATAAACAATAGTGTAGTGTAATGAATCAAACAGAGCTCTCTGCAGTGGAGCTCCTGATGGTTCTCAAAGTGAAGATGGAATCAGTCTAAATTTCAGGAATTTAAATTTCTCACGTTTGGTTCCAGTGTTTCTCTCTTTTGTGAAATTACTCTCCACAGAGTAAACATTTACCAGACAATGGATAAAGGTTTATTAAACAATAAACAGTTACAAAATAAAACAAATATATTTTAGTGAGGAAATGCCTTTAGGAAAGTCAACACACACACACACACACACACACTCATTTAACACACACACACACACACTCATCTAACACACACACACACACTCATCTAACACACACACTCATTTAACACACACACACACTCATTTAACACACACACACACACACACACACACTCATTTAACACACACTCATCTAACACACACACACACACACTCATCTAACAAACACACACACACACACTCATTTAACACACACACACTCATCTAACTTACACACACACACACACATACTCACACACACACTCATCTAACACACACACACACACACACTCATCTAACACACACACACACACACACACTCATCTAACACACACACACACACACACACACAGACTCAGTCATTTTCCTGGTTATCTCTAAGGTCCCTGGAGGAAATGAATGATGAATGATGTGCTGAGTAAAGTCAGTGTAACTCCAGTGATGATCTGCTTTGTTTAAAGTGATTTTATCTGGAGACAAGACTCCAGCTCTCGTGTGGCAGGGGGCTCCAAGTGTTAATATGATTCCTGCTGAAGACACAGACATCTGTGAGTACAAACCCCATTTCCAGAAATGCTGTGTAATATGTCAATAGAAACAGAGCTCAGTGAAAACAATATACAGACAATATTTTAAACTTTAAAACACATTTGAATTTTAAATTTTAAATTAATTTTAAAATTTTCGCCCATTTTGAATCTGATGTCAGCAACACGTTCTAGAAAAGCAGTGACATAGTGGTGTTTCCCGCTGTGTTCCTCAGCTCCTCTTTAACGGCTCTCTGTGAGCAGAAGCTCTGAAGGCTCCGTCACTGCCTGTAGTCACTACATCACTGTGGTTTTGTAAATTATAATGTCATAGATTCATCTGTATAGATGTTTTTTTAGAGTGTAATTGACTGTTATTTACACAATGACAGAAAATGCACACAAATATATCACATACATTTACGTATTAATACTCTCTCTCTCTCACACACTCACACACACACACACACACACAAAATTAGTTATTTGTTGTTTACCAGGGGTGCTGTAGTCACTCCACACACAGCTCTGAAATACACTGTTAATAAACATACGGAGCTCCTTGAACAGTGTGCAGTGTGCAGTCAGAGCTGAGACACTGTCTCCACTGGAACACACCGCACAGTGAGAGTGTTATAAAGGGATTGTGTGATGTGTTGTTTCTACTCTTTCATATAATTTCAGTGTATTTCACAAGATTAAACCTGAAATGATTCTTTCCCACGTCACTCTCTTATCGAGGGGTTTGTGGAGGTACAGCAGCTACAGAAATGTACAGAAATACAGTTTCACTGTAAGACAATGTTATGACCCTCTTGTGTTCTACACTGAGTGCTCTTTCCCCTCTTTATCTCTCTTCTTCTCAGAGCCTGGTGTATTCCGACAGTCTGCAGTAGGGGGCGCTCCAGATATAAAAGAGGGTTGAGATGACGTCAGGGAAGGGGGCTGTTCCAGTATTCACCCCTGTGCCATCAGTCCTCCTACTGACCAGACCGCCCCCCTTTCACACACACACACACACACACACACCCCTCCGTGTAGAGCTCCTGTGTGTGAGCTCTCATTAGTTTTGGTCCCACAGGTGAAATGTAAAGGACTATCTTTATCAGTAGGAGGTGAGTGTCTGTTGTTGCTGCCTCTCCTCCTGTTGTAGGGAGAGAGTCATTGTGTGTTTGTAACAGATAAGTTAGTTATTGTTCTGTAGTTCTGTAGTTGTTTACTGATCTCCTTTGGCTCCACCCCTGAAAATATTACTCCTTCACACAGCCACAGCTGAAGATCACTGTCTTCAGCAAAGTCAGTTCCATTCTCCAGTGAATAGAACAGAGTTCTGGGAGGAGTCTGAATGTTCAGGAAAGAAAAGGCATTTCCCTTCATTCTCCCTGGGACCCAGTGTTTTCTGAAAGAGAGAAGGCCATGAATACAGCACTGTAGTGACCCCTGGCATATGGAGAAATGTCTGTTTCAGTATCCATAAACAATGAGGGTGTATATATAATATTGTCATTACACACATAAAGAATAACAGTATACAGTTTAATATACATTTATAAATAGGTTTATTTTTGGTGTGAAACAGGCGTCATGTTAGAGGTCTGAAGTCTAATGTTAATTCTGTGAAATTCCCTCCCCCTCTACAAACCTGGGTCATTTCTTTAAAGAAGATTGATGATGTTGGTCCATGGAGAGAGAGCCCAGTCACCACTATGTACTGGTCCGCCTCGTCCTCCACCACGCCAGAGGAGATTGCTGAAGATCAGTGTCTAACCAAATCCAGGACGTCCTCCAGCATGAAGACCACCTCTCTCCCATTCACCATGAGCCACTGTTAGAGAGAAGGCCTGAGAAAGGCTAAATTCCAGTCAGACAAACACAGCTCCAGTGTGAAAGTATAATGAGGTGCAGTCTTTAGTGAAGATGACTATCTTCCTCACTGTCTCTCTGGGTGCAGCTGCCTGTGAGAAGAGTGTAGATCTCCTACTAACACCATGTTTCCTTAAAGGTGATGTTCACCATTCGAGTTACACATGAGTTTCTGTGGGAATTCAAACAGTTAATAAACACTTACAGAAAATTTACACTTCAGACACCAACAAGATACAGTCGCTTCTTACTCACACACACCGCTCCACCTTAAAAGATACAGTCGTTTCTTACTCACACACACCGCTCCACCTTAAAGGATACAGTCGCTTCTTACTCACACACACCGCTCCCCCTTAAAAGATACAGTCGCTTCTTACTCACACACACCGCTCCACCTTAAAAGATACAGTCGCTTCTTACTCACACACACCGCTCCACATTAAAAGATACAGTCGCTTCTTACTCACACACACCGCTCCATCTTAAAAGATACAGTCGCTTCTTACTCAAACACACTGCTCCACCTTAAAATATACAGTCGCTTCTTACTCACAAACACCGCTCCACCTTAAAAGATACAGTCATTTCTTACACATACCGCTCCACATTAAAAGATACAGTCGCTTCTTACTCACACAAACCGCTCCACCTTAAAAGATACAGTCACTTCTTACTCACACACACTGCTCCACCTTAAAAGATACAGAGCTTCTTACTCACACACACTGCTCCACCTTAAAAGATACAGTCACTTCTTACTCAAACACACTGCTCCACCTTAAAAGATACAGAGCTTCTTACTCACACACACTGCTCCACCTTAAAAGATACAGTCACTTCTTACTCACACACACTGCTCCACCTTAAAAGATACAGTCGCTTCTTACTCACAAACACACCGCTCCACATTAAAAGATACATTCGCTTCTTACTCACACACACCACTCCACCTTAAAAGATACAGTCGCTTCTTACTCACACACACCGCTCCACCTTAAAAGATACAGTCGCTTCTTACTCACAAACACTATTACACCTTAAAAGATACAGAGCTTCTTATTCACACACACCGCTCCACCTTAAAAGATACAGTCGCTTCTTACTCACACACAACGCTTCACATTAAAAGATACAGTCGCTTCTTACTCACACACACCGCTCCACCTTAAAAGATACAGTCCCTTCTTACTCACACACACTGCTCCACCTTAAAAGATACAGTCGCTTCTTACTCACACACACCGCTCCAACTTAAAAGATACAGTCGCTTCTTACTCACACACACACCGCTCCACCTTAAAAGATACAGTCACTTCTTATTCACACACACCGCTCCACCTTAAAAGATACAGTCGCTTCTTACTCACACACACTGCTCCACCTTAAAAGATACAGTCGCTTCTTACTCACACACAACGCTTCACATTAAAAGATACAGTCGCTTCTTACTCACACACACCGCTCCACCTTAAAAGATACAGTCGCTTCTTATTCACACACACCGCTCCACCTTAAAAGATACAGTCGCTTCTTACTCACACACACTGCTCCACCTTAAAAGATACAGTCGCTTCTTACTCACACACAACGCTTCACATTAAAAGATACAGTCGCTTCTTACTCACACACACCGTTCCACCTTAAAAGATACAGTCGCTTCTTACACACACACACAACGCTTCACATTAAAAGATACAGTCGCTTCTTACTCACACACACCGCTCCATCTTAAAAGATACAGTCGCTTCTTACTCAAACACACTGCTCCACCTTAAAATATACAGTCGCTTCTTACTCACAAACACCGCTCCACCTTAAAAGATACAGTCATTTCTTACACATACCGCTCCACATTAAAAGATACAGTCGCTTCTTACTCACACAAACCGCTCCACCTTAAAAGATACAGTCACTTCTTACTCACACACACTGCTCCACCTTAAAAGATACAGAGCTTCTTACTCACACACACTGCTCCACCTTAAAAGATACAGTCACTTCTTACTCAAACACACTGCTCCACCTTAAAAGATACAGAGCTTCTTACTCACACACACTGCTCCACCTTAAAAGATACAGTCACTTCTTACTCACACACACTGCTCCACCTTAAAAGATACAGTCGCTTCTTACTCACAAACACACCGCTCCACATTAAAAGATACATTCGCTTCTTACTCACACACACCACTCCACCTTAAAAGATACAGTCGCTTCTTACTCACACACACCGCTCCACCTTAAAAGATACAGTCGCTTCTTACTCACAAACACTATTACACCTTAAAAGATACAGAGCTTCTTATTCACACACACCGCTCCACCTTAAAAGATACAGTCGCTTCTTACTCACACACAACGCTTCACATTAAAAGATACAGTCGCTTCTTACTCACACACACCGCTCCACCTTAAAAGATACAGTCCCTTCTTACTCACACACACTGCTCCACCTTAAAAGATACAGTCGCTTCTTACTCACACACACCGCTCCAACTTAAAAGATACAGTCGCTCCTTACTCACACACACACCGCTCCACCTTAAAAGATACAGTCGCTTCTTACTCACACACACCGTTCCACCTTAAAAGATACAGTCGCTTCTTACTCACACACACTGCTCCACCTTAAAAGATACAGTCGCTTCTTACTCACACACAACGCTTCACATTAAAAGATACAGTCGCTTCTTACTCACACACACCGCTCCACCTTAAAAGATACAGTCGCTTCTTACTCACACACACCGTTCCACCTTAAAAGATACTGTCACTTCTTATTCACACACACCGCTCCACCTTAAAAGATACAGTCGCTTCTTACTCACACACACCGCTCCACCTTAAAAGATACAGTCGCTTCTTACTCACACACAACGCTTCACATTAAAAGATACAGTCGCTTCTTACTCACACACACCGCTCCACCTTAAAAGATACAGTCGCTTCTTACTCACACACACCGTTCCACCTTAAAAGATACAGTCGCTTCTTACACACACACACAACGCTTCACATTAAAAGATACAGTCGCTTCTTACTCACACACACCGCTCCACCTTAAAAGATACAGTCGCTTTTTACTCACACACACCGCTCCAACTTAAAAGATACAGTCTCTTCTTACTCACACACACCGCTCCACCTTAAAAGATACAGTCGCTTCTTACTCACACACACCGCTCCACCTTAAAAGATACAGTCGCTTCTTACTCACACACACCGCTCCACCTTAAAAGATACAGTCGCTTCTTACTCACACACACCGTTCCACCTTAAAAGATACAGTCGCTTCTTACACACACACACAACGCTTCACATTAAAAGATACAGTCGCTTCTTACTCACACACACCGCTCCACCTTAAAAGATACAGTCGCTTTTTACTCACACACACCGCTCCAACTTAAAAGATACAGTCGCTTTTTAATCACACACACCGCTCCAACTTAAAAGATACAGTCGCTTCTTACTCACACACACCGCTCCACATTAAAAGATACAGTCGCTTCTTACTCACACACACCGCTCCACCTTAAAAGATACAGTCGCTTCTTACTCACACACAGCTCCACCTTAAAACATACAGTCGCTTCTTACTCACACACAGCTCCACCTTAAAAGATACAGAGCTTCTTACTCACACACAACGCTCCACATTAAAAGATACAGTCGCTTCTTACTCACACACACCCCTCCACCTTAAAAGACACAGACCTTCTGAACATATACAAACCAGACAGAACAGTGTTTCCCTACTCTCATAGACACTGTTTTTAAACACATGAACAAAACAGCTCTTAATATCAAACATCTACTGATGCATTCCACAGGGTCATTTTGTTCAGTCTTCACCCAGAAGTGTGTCTTTCTTCTCCTGGGAATGTTGTGCTGGTGTAACACACACTCCTCTAATGTAGTTTCTAATGTTTCACAGAGAAATCCACTGTTATACACTTTGGACAGGATCCAAACCCCAGGGCTCCACTACAATAAGAGGAAGTTCCCACCCCAGAGGGGAAGTCCAGTATGGTGCTGTATGTCTCAAAACAGGATACACACTGTGTCCACCGCACAGGAGTCCTCATTCCTCATGTCTGTTACTCACCGCTCTCCTGTTCTGTGTTTGTGTTTGTAAAGCTGTGCTGTAAACATTACAGAGTGTAGACGTTCTTCTGGACCTGGTCTTTGAGCATGTGCTGGAGGAGACAGAGGGGTTTCCTGAGAATCTTCAGCAGAACACAACACCTGAAGTCTGCCGTGCTGCAGTCGTAGGCACAAGGCGCAGACTGAGT
This sequence comes from Hoplias malabaricus, assembly GCF_029633855.1. NCBI lineage: Eukaryota > Metazoa > Chordata > Actinopteri > Characiformes > Erythrinidae > Hoplias > Hoplias malabaricus. The sequence goes on from NC_089806.1 coordinate 838,184, forward strand.
CCTGAAGGTCAGTCACCAGCGCCAGTATCTCACACTACAGCCTCCAACCTCAAGTGTATTACTGAGATTATACCACAGTATTTTATCAGGTTTAAGATAAAGGAGACAGGAAAAATGATTTGTTTATCAACCTTCTGTGAGGAAAAATAGTTCCATTCCATCACAGATTCCTCTGCTGTTTTCTGTGAACTCTGAACTGGTTCTGTTCTGGGTTTACACCAGATTTGATGGGAACCAAAGCTGCGTTATTCAGAGCTGCTCTGGGTCTAAATTAGGACAGAGCCAGAGACTTTACTCTGTTCAGAACAAGGTGTGGAACAGAAACTAAACCTGTTCTTGTTGGTTGAAGAAGTCCAGGCTCCCCCTGCTCTCTTGTAAGCGCTGGCCTTGTTGCTAGGTTACCTGTACTCTGCAGAGTAATACCAGAAGAGCTTCGGTCAGAGTGACACTGTCGTGCAATAACAGCACTTCTGAAACCTCTCTCAGCCAATCACACTGCAGGGGCGGGACTAACTGATTTAATGTGGCTGTAGGTAAGTGTCTGAACCTTTGGGCGTCTTTAGTCTAATGTTTTCCACCATTAGACCTTCATTACTGTCATCAGTGTCCATATGTAAAAACACAGACAGAAAGAACAAACATTGGGAGAGGACACACGTACTGGAGGATCCACTGCATGAAAAATAAACACATCACACGGCACACTGACATGGAACAAACATAGGTCTTTATTTAGGAACCTCTCTGATTCTTTTACACGAGTCTGACTGGCTGAACTACACAGATATCTATCAGCTATAATCTTTCAGTGAATATATGTTGGGTTTGGTCTACAGATGGAGCACAGTAAAGATGGAGCGTGAGATTGACAGGTGGATCGGTGTAGCGTCAGCAGTAATGCGGGCTCTGTACCGGTCCGTTGTGGTGAAGAAAGAGCTGAGCAGAAAAGCAAAGCTCTCGATTTACCGTTCGATCTACGTCCCAACCCTCACCTATGGTCACGAGCTTTGGGTAGTGACCGAAAGAACGAGATCGCGGGTACAAGTGGCTGAAATGAATTTTCTCCGCAGGGCGTCTAGACTCTCCCTTAGAGACAGGGTTAGGAGCTCGGACGTCCGGGAGAGACTCGGAGTGGAGCCGCTGCTCCTCCACGTCGAGAGGAGCCAGAATTTTAAGTAGACACACTCACAATCAATCAATACAATACAACTACACAGAATAAGGCACTATATCTAAGAAATTAAATAATAGCAGCAAGGGATGGCAGTGTGTATAATAAATAGGTATACGCATATAATGTAATATACATATGAAGCAGAAAAATATTGCACATGAATATTGCACATCAGGTAAACAAATGAATAGTTGTGCTGTATAAAATATGAATATATTGCACATCAGATATTGTACGTCTGCATTATTGTAGTATAAATAATATACATGGATTTATATCAAGATAAGGGTGATGAGTTTTTTATTTTAATTGTCAGTGTGTATTGTGTGAGCTGTTACAGTTCAAAAGTGTTGAGGGCCTGAGGGATGAAGCTCTTGCAGAGTCTGGCAGTCTTACACTGGATGCTGCGGTAACGCTTCCCAGAGGGCAGAAGCTTGAATAGTCCGTGTGCAGGGTGGGTAGGATCCTTGACTATCCTTGTGGCTCTGCTGAGACAGTGTGACTGGTGCAGCTGGTGTATGAATGGGAGTGGGGTACTGACGATTCTCTCTGCTGTTCTCACCACTCTCTGGAGAGACTCCTGGTCTGCAGCTGTACTGTTACCAGGCAAGGAGGCTGCAAGTCAGGATGCTCTCAATTGTGCCCCTGTAGAAGGTGGTGAGGACAGGAATTGGAGGCGCTGATGTGCTTTCAATCCAGTGGGCTGAAGGATGTAGGAGTGTGTCTCTCTGCTCCACTCCTTCACAGTCCTGAGCTGGTCGTATCCTTTGGGGGTCTGCGTACGGACCACTTGTCCCTCTGCTAAAGGCTGTAGGTGACTCGACTTGTCGTAGTGGTGCTTCAGAGTGAGTCTTGTGTTGATAAGCTAAGCACATACAGGTATGGTAGCCCATGATGGACAAACAGAACCTTCAACAAGACATTTTCTAAAATCTAATATTAAAATAAAAAAAAAAAAATGGGGGCAGCACGGTGGAGCAGCAGGTAGTGTCGTAGTCACACAGCTCCAGGGGCCTGGAGGTTGTGGGGTCGTTTCCCGCTCCGGGTGACTGTCTGTGAGGAGTTGGCGTGTTCTACCTGTGTCCGCGTGGTAGGTGGATTGGCGACTCAAAAGTGTCCGTAGGTGTGAGTGTGTGAGTGAATGTGTGTGTGTCTGTGTTGCCCTGTGAAGGACTGGCGCCCCCTCCAGGGTGTATTCCCGCCTTGCGCCCAATGATTCCAGGTAGGCTCTGGACCCACCGCGACCCTGAACTGGATAAGGGCTTACAGATAATGAATGAATGAAAAATAAATGGGTAAATGAATAAATAAAATTACATAAGAATAAATAAATGCACAAAATAATAACATATTTGCCCTGAAAATGTGCATAGTTTAGTAAATGTCTTCAGTTGATTTCTGCCTTTCTACATTTATTTATATTTATTTATATTTCTATACATATTTGTTTGTGCATTTCTGCATCTGTATGCTAATTGAGTGGGCGGTCCTAATCTCTGGACTGGTCAGCTTTGGGAAAGAAATAAATGTCCTAGTGACTCTTGTGTAGGGACAGTTTTACTGACAGAAATAAATTAAAGAAAGAATCTGTAACACTGACATCAGATGTTTAAAATCAGAACTATTATACAGTTTCAAAACAGTGGAGACTGTCTGCCCCCTCCCCTCCTCCACAGACCTGAAGCTCGAGCAGGTGCCAGTTTGAGGAAAACTGAACGAACAAGAGACAAGTTTAAGAACTTGGGCCGTAGCTAAGAAGAGTGTGTCATAATCAGCAAATTTACACAAAAAAGTGTTCATCATTTCACTAAAACATCTATCTACGCAAAAAAGTGAACATCCAGCCGTCATTTCTCTGAATTTACAAGTCTTTTCTGTTCAAATCCACCTTAAAAAATTAGACTAGACAAGGCTGGTGTTACATATTGAGTTTCCCTTCCACCATAAATGTGGTTTAGGAGGCAGATCTTATCCACAGATTTCGTAGTCAAACATTTCGCTCCATCTTACATGTGTCTGTTTCCGAGTCCTAAAGGCGTTATCCGCCAGCTTCTTGAATTCTCAGTTCCACTTTAATTTTTTAATTTTCCACAATTTTCGTATTCAAGCATTTAGTTCCACATTAAATGGGTCTGTGTCTTATTTGCTTTGTTCTCCAGATTCTTACTGAATACTCATTTCCACCTTAAACATCTATGTGAAGCTAAGGCTAGCACTAGGTTTATAAACAAAACTAATTTTGAAGCACTTCTTATTCCCATTTTATCCATTTATAAAACACACGTCCAAGTGTACATCATGTCACTAAAACATCTACCTACCAGTGAAACACATACATTTACTGTGTACTATCAAGCTTGATTTCTCCATTCCACCTTAAATAGGTGAATATACAAGGCTTTTCAAACACAATCCTTACTCTTTAAGTTGTTTAAAACTCACACACCATGGAGAAACACACACAAATCTGCATCATTTTTTTTTTAAAAGTACAAACAGTGGTATGTACAAGTTCAATGTTTTTTATTGTCATTTCAACCATATAAAGTGGTGCACAGTACACAGTGAAACAAAACAACGTCCAAAGTGCTACACAGAACAACAAACTTCACATTACAACAAAGGGATTAGCATAACAGAGATGTGATCTGAGTATCCGAGGTGGAGGCATGGCTCAGCTCGGTATGTGCTGGGAATGTTCATGTAAAAAAGGTCCAGCGTATTCTCCCCTCTCGTAACAAAGTTCACATGATGGTGGAATTTAGGGAGAACTGACATGAGATTCACATGGTTGAAATCTCCATTAACAATAAACAGTCATCAGGGTGTGTTCTGTAGTCCACTGATAGCACTGTACAGTTCACAGAGCGTATCTTTAGCATTAGCGGCTGGTGGAAGGTAAACACTGATGATCAGTACTGTGGTGATTTCCTCTGGTAAATAAAAAGGGCTGCATCTGATGATCATAAACTCCACTAGAGGTGAGCAATAACTAGAGAGTAGTACAGAGTTCTTACACCATTCTGTGTTGATGTAAACACACAGTCCTCCACCATGAGTCTTACAGCACAGGGCTAAGTTCCTGTCTGCACAAAATGAGTCTAGTCCGTCTAGCAGAATGGTGGCATCTGGAACTCTGTCACTCAGACACGTCTCTGTAAAAACAAGGACACAGCAGTCTCTAGATTTTCTTCGTGTAGTTCTCTGAAGTCAAATGCAGTCTAGTTTATTCTCCAGGGAGCAGACATTTGAAAACAGGATGGATGGGAGAGCAGGCTGAGTTAGCTTTGTTATTAGCCTAGCACAAACTCCAGCTGCTTTATATAAAACACACAAAACACAGTCCGGTTTTCAAACGTCGTTATTCCTCACTTTATATAAAACACACACACTATGGCCTTTACTCTTTTTAATCTACACACAGGCGTCTGTACTTCTATATATTTTCAGAAATGTTTAGCTGTTACTTGTTCAGGAGGAAATGAGCTCTGGCTCTGGTCTGTAGTGTTGTGTTGCTGCTTGTAAACAGCCTCCACTTTTCAAACTCAGGGCCAATATTTCCTCTCATTTTACTCCGTCTCTGGTCGTGGAGAGTTGTAGAAGGGCAGTGGGGCTTTTGGGGTCCAGTAAAATATAACATTAACTCTGTTCACATAGTCATTTCATGGCTGTGATACAGTGGGTTCGGACTGTACTGTGATTGGACAGAGGATCTCAGGCTGAAATTACAGTAGAGCTCCACTCCAGACTGGACACTTCTCAAAGAAAATATACTGCTCCAGCACTGCTCTTGGGGATGCCAGTGCTTCAACTTCTGTTTCCTTAAGCTATGATCACACACCCTTGGACATTTTATGACTAAGTACAGTACATATCCAACAGACTGTTCCTTTAAACAATGTAGAAATGTGAAAATAAATGAATAAATAAAATGTAGAAATGTGAGACATTTCATTAATGATGCCCTGTTTCATGACAAAATATTTGTATTTATTTGTTAATTCCTTTATATATACTACTACTACTACTACTACTACTACTACTACTACTCATAGTAATATTAATAATTATAATAATTATAATTAATAATAATAATAATTAGTTGAAAAAGATCATTTCACAATCCCAAGGACAGTTTACAATCACAGGAGAGAGAGAGGAGAGAAAATAGAGAATTCTACAGACACAGAGAAGAAAAGAAAGTTTTGAGCAGAGATCTGAAGTGAGACAGGGTTGGACAGTTGGGGAGAACAGGAGGAGGACAGTTCCAGTGTCTGGGGGCAGTGACGCTGAAAGATATCACACCCGTGGTAGAACATATCCTCATGTGATTTTATTTATTCACTCATTCATTCTTTACTTTTAAAGTGTATTTATCTTTCCTTCTGTCAGCTGTGGTCCTCCATACCTCCACACTCTGTGAGCCCTCGCTGGATCACTGCCCTCCCTGTTCCTGCTGATGTAGAGATTAAACCCAGTTACTCAGCCTCAAGAAGCAGAAGAGAGAACTGCACTACAGCGCCCTCTGTCTGTGGGAGAAATTAAAGTGCGTCACTCCTGAGTCTACTTCCTGAATCAAAAGTGAAACAGTGAAAGTAAACAGAGAGACGGAGCGGAGAGGAGGAATAAAGAGACGGAGCTGTAGGAGACGAACAGAGAGGTTTCACCCAAACAGCGCTGTTCCTCCACACGGTGAGTTTATTCCTGAGTGAAGTGTAGAAGAGTGGAGGGGTTATTAGAGACAGAACAGGACTCTGAGAGTCTCCAGGAGTTCAGTGGAACTCAGATCTGGGGGGAAATGGCGGAGGACCGTTATAAAGCGGAGGGAGAAATAGCGGAAGTGTGTGGAGAGAAGAAACGTATCTGAAGGAGAAACAACACTGAAACACTGCTGTTCCTCCACACGGTGAGTTTACTCCTGAGTGAAGTGTAGAGTGTAGATTAAATAAAGAACATGACGCTGAGGGTCTCCCGCTGAACGGAGACAAAATGGCGGGGGGACAGTTATAAACAGCGGAGGGTGTGTGAAGAGAAGAAGAGTTTGAGGCTCCAGCAGTGAACCCTCCTCCACTGTGTTTAATGATTTAGAGCAGAATAAAACTAAAAATCTCTCACTGAGGGTCTTCACCGTGGAGTCAGAGGGGGGTTATATACGGGGAGCTCTGACGTCGGTCGGACTGAGGTGAGGAAGGTGGGCGGGGCCAGTGGGCGGGGTATATGATAAATATATTTGACTGCGGCCAATCAGATACCAGACTGTAGTGGGTTTCTTTGTCAATCTTTTTTCTGAAGCCAATCACCAGCCAGAGCTGTCTGTCTGTTACTTTTTACTGCAGCCACGGTCTTAACACTTCTTCCAAAAGGAGGCTGCTGCTGAATAAAAGATAATAGTGATGGGATTTCGGCTCTTTTTGGGGAGCCGGCTCTTTTGGCTCGACTCTTCATAAAGAGCCGGCTCTTTTGGCTCCTAAATGGCTCTTTGTTTTACCACTTATTTCCACTGGTACAGAACAATATTACCTACATTTTACATGACTATATGGACACAATATTATTGTTGAATATTAAAAATAATAAATAGTGTTGCAATGGCCAATGGCTGTCTTGTAATAACTCACTGATTGCACTCACACATTCAATTGTATAAATAACTGGCAGAGGTACAGTCACTGCAGAGTAAGTTTATCTTTTTGTTTTATTGGGTGAGATTACCAAAACAAAGAGAAAAAAACATCAAAAGAAAACAAATTTCTTGAGCTATCTTGGGTGCAGCCTCTCCTCAAGCTGGCCCACTCCAACTCAACTTTCCTCCTCACACCCCATGCTTAAATACCTTCCCCTCATTAACCCTACCTGGGATATACCATCCATGAAGGTACGGTAAACCAGGAACATGCAGTTCCTAAAGAAACAAATATCACTTTTTATCACTTTAAAATAACACCAAGCACCCAAATACAACACATTATTCATATTATTGAACTGAGAAATTAAAACATGCACAATGTAAATACCACCGTCATGTTAGAGATAAATTACATCCCTCCTTCTAAAACACCTTCCACCCCAGAACCTCCAATAAAGGGCAATTAAGAGCAGCGCGCGTGTTTCAACCCGGTCCCTAATAATGGATGTGGAAGTGGGAAACGCTGCATCAGTGTGGGTGCAAGTTTTAACGGCGGCATTTTAAAACATGTTACCATCGTTTAAATGGAGCGTGTGGTAGTGGGTACCTCACTAGCCACATGTCCACCTATCAACATACAGAAAACTGCATTATGAAAACAAATGGCCACACGCTGAACGGACACCCGATGTTAATGAAAAGTCCGATTCATATAACATGGCGAAAACTGAAGCGACCACGAGACCAACGCGCCCCGTGAGGAACAATGAGTTTTAGCAGGCACTTACCCAGATATTATTAAACAAAGTGATATTTATATATGAAATGTGTGTGTGTAAATAGTGTTTCATCTCTCACAAGCATATGTCCAGGCTCATGGGGCTGTGAGCCAGTGAGAGGGGTTTACTCACCCCTTTCACACTGTAACGGTTACAGCTACGCTGTGCCTTTAAGAGAGGGGACCTCTATGTTTATATATGGGTGCAGGTATATAAGGGTCTCTCCAATGAGAGGTGGGGATTTGAGAGGTGACAAATTCCCCGCCCCAAAGGGAAGTGTTACAACACTCTGAAATATAGCCAATGGAACCAAAAAGGTAGGTATTACAAAATAGCTTATTAAATTAAACAATCATCCATTTCTGGGAAATAAAATAAACAAATACTCTGCAAAGTGCACAACAGCAGCATTCAACGGTAGTGATTAAAACAATCACAACTGTCAACAAACATTTAACTGATTTAACATCTTCCTCAACTAAAGTGAGGTGTAGTGGTGTTTGAGAGGAGTCAGGGCTGTGTTTTGTATGTTTTTTATAAAGAAAGTGAGGCGTAATTCTGTATTAATTGCGGACGTTGAAATAGAGACAGATTAACCTCTGTATATAACGAGTTACAGTAATCAATTCTGGAAGAATGAAAGCATGAATGACTTTTTCAGGTCAGAAAAACAGAGACAAGGCTTCAGGTTTGCAGTGTTTCTGCTGGAAGGAGCTCTCTTTCACCACAGGATTGATTTGTTCATCACATCTGAGGTCCGAGTCAAACACAACACCAGGATTTCTCACAGAAGACCTACATAGCCTTAAAACCAGACTAAAACATCTCAAAAGTGTGATTATTACTCAAAAACTGTAAAAGCTGACAAGACAAATAATCAAAACCAATTCCCACTCCATTCTCACATTCACCAACTCTGACTTCACCCGGAGTTTTTACCATGGCGTGAGGAGGATGAAGTCTGGGTAATGTCTGGGACGGATGGTGCAGGTCGCGTTCACACACACAGCTCCTCCAGGTAAACACCAGAAAGGGGCATTGGACACATGCTGCAGTAAATTGGGTCTAGTTTCTTTTACACACTGACAGTAAAATATAAGAGATCTGCTTCTTCAGAAAAAACTAAATCTGATAAGTTTTATTTTAACTTTAGTTCAGTAAGAGGTTTGTGGTTACACTGTAAATAATTAATAGATGGATTAAATAACAAGAAAAACACTGCTTTTAAAACGTACAATAACAACATTTATTTATTTATTTATTTATTTATTAAAATCAAATTTAACCTTGTGTGTGTGTGTGTGTGTGTGTGTGTGTTTTTCAGGTCAGAAAAAATGACTAGGAAAAGAAAAGCAGACCCTAGATCATGTCACAATGGTCCAAAACGCCAGGTGAGTTTGAATATTCCAGGGAATATTGGAGCAGGAACCTTTAAGAGTCTGAGTTTAAAAAGCACAGAGTTTAAAAAGCGATGTTTGTGATTTAAATCAAAAACACTTTTTTATAAAATTCAGAGGATATCTGATCACTATTTGATCTCTGGGCGGTTTGCACTGGATATCGTCTAGTGTTTGTACACAGCCCCAAATCAGTACAAGGGAAAACAATGTGGCCTACTGTGAAATGGCTCAGTCTCTCTCTCTCTCTCTCTCTCTCTCTCTCTCTCTCTCTCTCTGTGTGTGTGTGTGGCTGGTTGAGCCACAGTCCAAACTTAATGAAACACAAGTTGCTCAGGGCAGTAACCAGAAGAGGCCCCGATGCAGCAGCCACAGGGGCTCTATTCTCCCTTTTACAGCTCAGTGGAACATTACAATCATTTAGAAGCTGTAATTAAGGTAGTGTTCGTTTAATGTGGAAGTGACTCTAATTTCACGAGACTGCAAACTGCATGAAAGTAAAAACAGAGCGAAAGTGCTACAAAACTAAACAGCTCGAGTTACACATGAGTTTCTGTGGGAATTCAAACAGTGAATAAACACTTACAGACAATTTACACTTCAGACACCAACAAGATACAGTCGCTTCTTACTCACACACACCGCTCCACCTTAAAAGATACAGTCGCTTCTTACTCACACACACCACTCCAACTTAAAAGATACAGTCGCTTCTTACTCACAAACACCACTCCACCTTAAAAGATACAGTCACTTCTTACTCACACACACCGCTCCACCTTAAAAGATACAGTCACTTCTTACTCACACACACCGCTCCACCTTAAAAGATACAATCGCTTCTTACTCACACACACCACTCCACCTTAAAAGATACAGTCGCTTCTTACTCACACACACCACTCCACCTTAAAAGATACAGTCACTTCTTACTCACACACACCGCTCCACATTAAAAGATACAATCGCTTCTTACTCACACACACCGCTTCACCTTAAAAGATACAGTCGCTTCTTACTCACACACACCGCTCCACCTTAAAAGATACAGTCGCTTCTCACTCACACACACCGCTCCACCTTAAAAGATACAGTCACTTCTTATTCACACACACCGCTCCACCTTAAAAGATACAGTCGCTTCTTACTCACACACACCGCTCCACCTTAAAAGATACAGTCGCTTCTTACTCACACACAACGCTTCACGTTAAAAGATACAGTCGCTTCTTACTCAAACACACCGATCAACCTTAAAAGATACAGTCGCTTCTTACTCGCACACACCGCTCCAACTTAAAAGATACAGTCTCTTCTTACTCACACACACTGCTCCACCTTAAAAGATACAGTCGCTTCTTACTCACACACACCGCTCCACCTTAAAAGATACAGTCGCTTCTTACTCACACACACCGCTCCACCTTAAAAGATACAGTCGCTCCTTACTCACACACACACCGCTCCACCTTAAAAGATACAGTCACTTCTTATTCACACACACCGCTCCACCTTAAAAGATACAGTCGCTTCTTACACACACACACCGCTCCACCTTAAAAGATACAGTCGCTTCTTGCTCACACACAACGCTTCACATTAAAAGATACAGTCGCTTCTTACTCACACACACCGCTCCACCTTAAAAGATACAGTCCCTTCTTACTCACACACACTGCTCCACGTTAAAAGATACAGTCGCTTCTTACTCACACACACCGCTCCAACTTAAAAGATACAGTCGCTCCTTACTCACACACACACCGCTCCACCTTAAAAGATACAGTCACTTCTTATTCACACACACCGCTCCACCTTAAAAGATACAGTCGCTTCTTACTCACACACACTGCTCCACCTTAAAAGATACAGTCGCTTCTTACTCACACACAACGCTTCACATTAAAAGATACAGTCGCTTCTTACTCACACACACCGCTCCACCTTAAAAGATAGTCGCTTCTTACTCACACACACCGCTCCACCTTAAAAGCTACAGTCGCTTCTTACTCACACACACCGCTCCACCTTAAAAGATACAATCGCTTCTTACTCACACACACCACTCCACCTTAAAAGATACAGTCGCTTCTTACTCACACACACCACTCCACCTTAAAAGATACAGTCACTTCTTACTCACACACACCGCTCCACATTAAAAGATACAATCGCTTCTTACTCACACACACCGCTTCACCTTAAAAGATACAGTCGCTTCTTACTCACACACACCGCTCCACCTTAAAAGATACAGTCGCTTCTCACTCACACACACCGCTCCACCTTAAAAGATACAGTCACTTCTTATTCACACACACCGCTCCACCTTAAAAGATACAGTCGCTTCTTACTCACACACACCGCTCCACCTTAAAAGATACAGTCGCTTCTTACTCACACACAACGCTTCACGTTAAAAGATACAGTCGCTTCTTACTCAAACACACCGATCAACCTTAAAAGATACAGTCGCTTCTTACTCGCACACACCGCTCCAACTTAAAAGATACAGTCTCTTCTTACTCACACACACTGCTCCACCTTAAAAGATACAGTCGCTTCTTACTCACACACACCGCTCCACCTTAAAAGATACAGTCGCTTCTTACTCACACACACCGCTCCACCTTAAAAGATACAGTCGCTCCTTACTCACACACACACCGCTCCACCTTAAAAGATACAGTCACTTCTTATTCACACACACCGCTCCACCTTAAAAGATACAGTCGCTTCTTACACACACACACCGCTCCACCTTAAAAGATACAGTCGCTTCTTGCTCACACACAACGCTTCACATTAAAAGATACAGTCGCTTCTTACTCACACACACCGCTCCACCTTAAAAGATACAGTCCCTTCTTACTCACACACACTGCTCCACGTTAAAAGATACAGTCGCTTCTTACTCACACACACCGCTCCAACTTAAAAGATACAGTCGCTCCTTACTCACACACACACCGCTCCACCTTAAAAGATACAGTCACTTCTTATTCACACACACCGCTCCACCTTAAAAGATACAGTCGCTTCTTACTCACACACACTGCTCCACCTTAAAAGATACAGTCGCTTCTTACTCACACACAACGCTTCACATTAAAAGATACAGTCGCTTCTTACTCACACACACCGCTCCACCTTAAAAGATAGTCGCTTCTTACTCACACACACCGCTCCACCTTAAAAGCTACAGTCGCTTCTTACTCACACACACCGCTCCACCTTAAAAGATACAGTCGCTTCTTACTCACACACACCGTTCCACCTTAAAAGATACAGTCGCTTCTTACACACACACACAACGCTTCACATTAAAAGATACAGTCGCTTCTTACTCACACACACCGCTCCACCTTAAAAGATACAGTCGCTTTTTACTCACACACACCGCTCCAACTTAAAAGATACAGTCTCTTCTTACTCACACACACCGCTCCACCTTAAAAGATACAATCGCTTCTTACTCACACACACCGCTCCACCTTAAAAGATACAGTCGCTTCTTACTCACACACACTGCTCCACCTTAAAAGATACAGTCGCTTCTTACTCACACACAACGCTTCACATTAAAAGATACAGTCGCTTCTTACTCACACACACCGCTCCACCTTAAAAGATAGTCGCTTCTTACTCACACACACCGCTCCACCTTAAAAGATACAGTCGCTTCTTACTCACACACACCGCTCCACCTTAAAAGATACAGTCGCTTCTTACTCACACACACCGTTCCACCTTAAAAGATACAGTCGCTTCTTACACACACACACAACGCTTCACATTAAAAGATACAGTCGCTTCTTACTCACACACACCGCTCCACCTTAAAAGATACAGTCGCTTTTTACTCACACACACCGCTCCAACTTAAAAGATACAGTCTCTTCTTACTCACACACACCGCTCCACCTTAAAAGATACAGTCGCTTCTTACTCACACACACCGCTCCACCTTAAAAGATACAGTCGCTTTTTACTCACACACACCGCTCCAACTTAAAAGATACAGTCTCTTCTTACTCACACACACCGCTCCACCTTAAAAGATACAATCGCTTCTTACTCACACACACCGCTCCACCTTAAAAGATACAGTCACTTCTTATTCACACACACCGCTCCACCTTAAAAGATACAGTCGCTTCTTACACACACACACCGTTCCACCTTAAAAGATACAGTCGCTTCTTACACACACACACAACGCTTCACATTAAAAGATACAGTCGCTTCTTACTCACACACACCGCTCCACCTTAAAAGATACAGTCGCTTTTTACTCACACACACCGCTCCAACTTAAAAGATACAGTCTCTTCTTACTCACACACACCGCTCCACCTTAAAAGATACAGTCGCTTCTTACTCACACACACCGCTCCACCTTAAAAGATACAGTCGCTTTTTACTCACACACACCGCTCCAACTTAAAAGATACAGTCTCTTCTTACTCACACACACCGCTCCACCTTAAAAGATACAGTCGCTCCTTACTCACACACACACCGCTCCACCTTAAAAGATACAGTCACTTCTTATTCACACACACCGCTCCACCTTAAAAGATACAGTCGCTTCTTACACACACACACCGCTCCACCTTAAAAGATACAGTCGCTTCTTGCTCACACACAACGCTTCACATTAAAAGATACAGTCGCTTCTTACTCACACACACCGCTCCACCTTAAAAGATACAGTCCCTTCTTACTCACACACACTGCTCCACGTTAAAAGATACAGTCGCTTCTTACTCACACACACCGCTCCAACTTAAAAGATACAGTCGCTCCTTACTCACACACACACCGCTCCACCTTAAAAGATACAGTCACTTCTTATTCACACACACCGCTCCACCTTAAAAGATACAGTCGCTTCTTACTCACACACACTGCTCCACCTTAAAAGATACAGTCGCTTCTTACTCACACACAACGCTTCACATTAAAAGATACAGTCGCTTCTTACTCACACACACCGCTCCACCTTAAAAGATAGTCGCTTCTTACTCACACACACCGCTCCACCTTAAAAGATACAGTCGCTTCTTACTCACACACACCGCTCCACCTTAAAAGATACAGTCGCTTCTTACTCACACACACCGTTCCACCTTAAAAGATACAGTCGCTTCTTACACACACACACAACGCTTCACATTAAAAGATACAGTCGCTTCTTACTCACACACACCGCTCCACCTTAAAAGATACAGTCGCTTTTTACTCACACACACCGCTCCAACTTAAAAGATACAGTCTCTTCTTACTCACACACACCGCTCCACCTTAAAAGATACAGTCGCTTCTTACTCACACACACCGCTCCACCTTAAAAGATACAGTCACTTCTTACTCACACACACCGCTCCACCTTAAAAGATACAATCGCTTCTTACTCACACACACTGCTCCACCTTAAAAGATACAATCGCTTCTTACTCACACACACTGCTCCACCTTAAAAGATACAATCGCTTCTTACTCACACACTGCTCCACCTTAAAAGATACAATCGCTTCTTACTCACACACACTGCTCCACCTTAAAAGATACAATCGCTTCTTACTCACACACCGCTCCACATTAAAAGATACAGTCGCTTCTTACTCACACACACCGCTCCACCTTAAAAGATACAGTCGCCTCTTACTCACACACACCGCTCCAACTTAAAAGATACAGTCTCTTCTTACTCACACACACTGCTCCACCTTAAAAGATACAGTCTCTTCTTACTCACACACACCGCTCCACATTAAAAGATACAGTCGCTTCTTACTCACACACACCACTCCACCTTAAAAGATACAGTCGCTTCTTACTCACACACACCACTCCACCTTAAAAGATACAGTCGCTTCTTACTCACACACACCACTCCACCTTAAAAGATACAGTCACTTCTTACTCACACACACCGCTCCACCTTAAAAGATAGTCACTTCTTACTCACACACACCGCTCCACCTTAAAAGATACAATCGCTTCTTACTCACACACACCACTCCACCTTAAAAGATACAGTCGCTTCTTACTCACACACACCACTCCACCTTAAAAGATACAGTCACTTCTTACTCACACACACCGCTCCACCTTAAAAGATACAATCGCTTCTTACTCACACACACGCTTCACCTTAAAAGATACAGTCGCTTCTTACTCACACACACCACTCCACCTTAAAAGATACAGTCACTTCTTACTCACACACACCGCTCCACCTTAAAAGATAGTCACTTCTTACTCACACACACCGCTCCACCTTAAAAGATACAATCGCTTCTTACTCACACACACCACTCCACCTTAAAAGATACAGTCGCTTCTTACTCACACACACCACTCCACCTTAAAAGATACAGTTACTTCTTACTCACACACACCGCTCCACCTTAAAAGATACAATCGCTTCTTACTCACACACACCGCTCCAACTTAAAAGATACAGTCTCTTCTTACTCACACACACTGCTCCACCTTAAAAGATACAATCGCTTCTTACTCACACACCGCTCCACATTAAAAGATACAGTCGCTTCTTACTCACACACACCGCTCCACCTTAAAAGATACAGTCACGTCTTATTCACACACACCGCTCCACCTTAAAAGATACAGTCGCTTCTTACTCACACACACCGCTCCACCTTAAAAGATACAGTCGCTTCTTACTCACACACACCGCTCCACATTAAAAGATACAGTCGCTTCTTACTCACACACACCGCTCCACCTTAAAAGATACAGTCGCTTCTTACTCACACACACCGCTCCACCTTAAAAGATACAGTCGCTTCTTACTCAAACACACCGATCAACCTTAAAAGATACAGTCGCTTCTTACTCACACACACCGCTCCACCTTAAAAGTTACAGTCGCTTCTTACACACACACAACGCTTCACATTAAAAGATACAGTCGCTTCTTACTCGCACACACCGCTCCACCTTAAAAGATACAGTCTCTTCTTACTCACACACACTGCTCCACCTTAAAAGATACAGTCTCTTCTTACTCACACACACTGCTCCACCTTAAAAGATACAGTCGCTTCTTACTCACACACACCGCTCCAACTTAAAAGATACAGTCTCTTCTTACTCACACACACTGCTCCACCTTAAAAGATACAGTCTCTTCTTACTCACACAGACCGCTCCACCTTAAAAGATACAATCGCTTCTTACTCACACACACCACTCCACCTTAAAAGATACAGTCGCTTCTTACTCACACACACCACTCCACCTTAAAAGATACAGTCACTTCTTACTCACACACACCGCTCCACCTTAAAAGATACAATCGCTTCTTACTCACACACACCGCTTCACCTTAAAAGATACAGTCGCTTCTTACTCACACACACCGCTCCACCTTAAAAGATACAGTCGCTTCTCACTCACACACACCGCTCCACCTTAAAAGATACAGTCACGTCTTATTCACACACACCGCTCCACCTTAAAAGATACAGTCGCTTCTTACTCACACACACCGCTCCACCTTAAAAGATACAGTCGCTTCTTACTCACACACACCGCTCCACATTAAAAGATACAGTCGCTTCTTACTCACACACACCGCTCCACCTTAAAAGATACAGTCGCTTCTTACTCACACACACCGCTCCACCTTAAAAGATACAGTCGCTTCTTACTCAAACACACCGATCAACCTTAAAAGATACAGTCGCTTCTTACTCACACACACTGCTCCACCTTAAAAGTTACAGTCGCTTCTTACACACACACAACGCTTCACATTAAAAGATAGTCGCTTCTTACTCGCACACACCGCTCCACCTTAAAAGATACAATCGCTTTTTACTCACACACCGCTCCACCTTAAAAGATACAGTCGCTTCTTACTCACACACACCGCTCCACCTTAAAAGATACAGTCTCTTCTTACTCACACACACTGCTCCACCTTAAAAGATACAGTCTCTTCTTACTCACACACACTGCTCCACCTTAAAAGATACAGTCGCTTCTTACTCACACACACCGCTCCAACTTAAGATACAGTCTCTTCTTACTCACACACACTGCTCCACCTTAAAAGATACAGTCTCTTCTTACTCACACACACTGCTCCACCTTAAAAGAAACAGTCGCTTCTTACTCACACACAC
The DNA here is from genome assembly GCF_029633855.1 of Hoplias malabaricus. Taxonomy (NCBI): domain Eukaryota; kingdom Metazoa; phylum Chordata; class Actinopteri; order Characiformes; family Erythrinidae; genus Hoplias; species Hoplias malabaricus. The sequence continues at coordinate 855,322 of NC_089806.1, forward strand.
CGCTCCACCTTAAAAGATACAGTCGCTTCTTACTCACACACAACGCTTCACATTAAAAGATACAGTCGCTTCTTACTCACACACACCGCTCCACCTTAAAAGATACAGTCCCTTCTTACTCACACACACCGCTCCACCTTAAAAGATACAGTCGCTTCTTACTCACACACACCGCTCCCACTTAAAAGATACAGTCGCTCCTTACTCACACACACACCGCTCCACCTTAAAAGATACAGTCACTTCTTATTCACACACACCGCTCCACCTTAAAAGATACAGTCGCTTCTTACTCACACACACTGCTCCACCTTAAAAGATACAGTCGCTTCTTACTCACACACAACGCTTCACATTAAAAGATACAGTCGCTTCTTACTCACACACACCGCTCCACCTTAAAAGATACAGTCGCTTCTTACTCACACACACCGTTCCACCTTAAAAGATACAGTCGCTTCTTACACACACACACAACGCTTCACATTAAAAGATACAGTCGCTTCTTACTCACACACACCGCTCCACCTTAAAAGATACAGTCGCTTTTTACTCACACACACCGCTCCAACTTAAAAGATACAGTCTCTTCTTACTCACACACACCGCTCCACATTAAAAGATACAGTCGCTTCTTACTCACACACACCGCTCCACCTTAAAAGATACAGTCGCTTCTTACTCACACACACCTCTCCACCTTAAAAGATACAGTCGCTTCTTACTCACACACACTGCTCCACCTTAAAAGATACAATCGCTTCTTACTCACACACACTGCTCCACATTAAAAGATACAATCGCTTCTTACTCACACACACTGCTCCACCTTAAACGATACAGTCGCTTCTTACTCACACACACTGCTCCACCTTAAAAGATACAGTCGCTTCTTACTCACACACACCGCTCCACCTTAAAAGATACAGTCGCTTCTTACTCACACACACCGCTCCACCTTAAAAGATACAGTCGCTTCTTACTCACACACACCGCTCCAACTTAAAAGATACAGTCGCTTCTTACACACACACAACGCTTCACATTAAAAGATACAGTCGCTTCTTACTCACACACACTGCTCCACCATAAAAGATACAATCGCTTCTTACTCACACACCGCTCCACATTAAAAGATACAGTCGCTTCTTACTCACACACACCGCTCCACCTTAAAAGATACAGTCGCTTCTTACTCACACACACCGCTCCACCTTAAAAGATACAGTCGCTTCTTACTCACACACACCGCTCCACCTTAAAAGATACAGTCGCTTCTTACTCACACACACCGCTCCACCTTAAAAGATACAGTCGCTTCTTACTCACACACACCCCTCCAACTTAAAAGATACAGTCGCTTCTTACACACACACACAACGCTTCACATTAAAAGATACAGTCGCTTCTTACTCACACACACTGCTCCACCATAAAAGATACAATCGCTTCTTACTCACACACCGCTCCACATTAAAAGATACAGTCGCTTCTTACTCACACACACCGCTCCACCTTAAAAGATACAGTCGCTTCTTACTCACACACACCGGTCCACCTTAAAAGATACAGTCGCTTCTTACTCTCACACACTGCTCCACCTTAAAAGATAGTCGTTTCTTACTCTCACACACCGCTCCACATTAGAAGATACAGTCGCTTCTTACTCACACACACCGGTCCACCTTAAAAGATACAGTTGCTTCTTACTCACACACAGCGGTCCACCTTAAAAGATACAGTCGCTTCTTACTCACACACACACTGCTCCACCTTAAAAGATAGTCTCTTCTTACTCACACACACCGCTCCACCTTAAAAGATAGTCTTATCTTACTCACACACACCGCTCCACATTAAAAGATACAGTCTCTTCTTACTCACACACACCGCTCCACCTTAAAAGATAGTCTCTTCTTACTCACACACACCGCTCCACCTTAAAAGATGCAGTCGCTTCTTACTCACACACACCGCTCCACATTAAAAGATGTAGTCGCTTCTTACTCACACACACACCGCTCCACCTTAAAAGATACAGTCACTTCTTACTCACACACACCGGTCCACCTTAAAAGATACAGTCGCTTCTTACTCACACACACCGCTCCACCTTAAAAGATACAGCCGCTTCTTACTCACACACAACGCTTTACATTAAAAGATACAGTCGCTTCTTACTCACACACACCGCTCCAACTTAAAAGATACAGTCGCTTCTTACTCACACACACCGCTCCACCTTAAAAGCTACAGTCGCTTCTTACTCACACACACCGCTCCACCTTAAAAGATACAGTCGCTTCTTACTCACACACACCGCTCCACCTTAAAAGATACAGTCGCTTCTTACTCACACACACCGCTCCACCTTAAAAGATACAGCCGCTTCTTACTCACACACAACGCTTTACATTAAAAGATACAGTCGCTTCTTACTCACACACACCGCTCCAACTTAAAAGATACAGTCGCTTCTTACTCATACACACCGCTCCACCTTAAAAGATACGGTCGCTTCTTACTCACACACACCGCTCCACCTTAAAAGATACAGTCGCTTCTTACTCACACACACCGGTCCACCTTAAAAGATACAGTCGCTTCTTACACACACACAACGCTTCACATTAAAAGATACAGTCGCTTCCTACTCGCACACACCGCTCCACCTTAAAAGATACAGTCGCTTTTTACTCACACACACCGCTCCAACTTAAAAGATACAGTCGCTTCTTACTCACACACACCGCTCCACCTTAAAAGATACAGTCGCTTCTTACTCACAAACACCGCTCCACCTTAAAAGATACAATCGCTTCTTACTCACACACACTGCTCCACATTAAAAGATACAATCGCTTCTTACTCACACATACTGCTCCACCTTAAAAGATACAGTCGCTTCTTACTCACACACACCGCTCCACCTTAAAAGATACAATCGCTTCTTACTCACACACACTGCTCCACCTTAAAAGATACAATCGCTTCTTACTCACACATACTGCTCCACCTTAAAAGATACAGTCGCTTCTTACTCACACACACCGCTCCAACTTAAAAGATACAGTCGCTTCTTACTCACACACACCGCTCCACCTTAAAAGATACGGTCGCTTCTTACTCACACACACCGCTCCACCTTAAAAGATACAGTCGCTTCTTACTCACACACACCGCTCCACCTTAAAAGTTACAGTCGCTTCTTACACACACACAACGCTTCACATTAAAAGATACAGTCACTTCTTACTCGCACACACCGATCAACCTTAAAAGATACAGTCGCTTCTTACTCACACACACCGCTCCACCTTAAAAGTTACAGTCGCTTCTTACACACACACAACGCTTCACATTAAAAGATACAGTCGCTTCTTACTCGCACACACCGCTCCACCTTAAAAGATACAGTCTCTTCTTACTCACACACACTGCTCCACCTTAAAAGATACAGTCTCTTCTTACTCACACACACTGCTCCACCTTAAAAGATACAGTCGCTTCTTACTCACACACACCGCTCCAACTTAAAAGATACAGTCTCTTCTTACTCACACACACTGCTCCACCTTAAAAGATACAGTCTCTTCTTACTCACACACACCGCTCCACCTTAAAAGATACAATCGCTTCTTACTCACACACACCACTCCACCTTAAAAGATACAGTCGCTTCTTACTCACACACACCACTCCACCTTAAAAGATACAGTCACTTCTTACTCACACACACCGCTCCACCTTAAAAGATACAATCGCTTCTTACTCACACACACCGCTTCACCTTAAAAGATACAGTCGCTTCTTACTCACACACACCGCTCCACCTTAAAAGATACAGTCGCTTCTCACTCACACACACCGCTCCACCTTAAAAGATACAGTCACGTCTTATTCACACACACCGCTCCACCTTTAAAGATACAATCGCTTTTTACTCACACACCGCTCCACCTTAAAAGATACAGTCGCTTCTTACTCACACACACCGCTCCACCTTAAAAGATACAGTCGCTTTTTACTCACACACACCGCTCCAACTTAAAAGATACAGTCTCTTCTTACTCACACACACCGCTTCACCTTAAAAGATACAGTCGCTTCTTACTCACACACACCGCTCCACCTTAAAAGATACAGTCGCTTCTCACTCACACACACCGCTCCACCTTAAAAGATACAGTCACGTCTTATTCACACACACCGCTCCACCTTAAAAGATACAATCGCTTTTTACTCACACACCGCTCCACCTTAAAAGATACAGTCGCTTCTTACTCACACACACCGCTCCACCTTAAAAGATACAGTCGCTTTTTACTCACACACACCGCTCCAACTTAAAAGATACAGTCTCTTCTTACTCACACACACCGCTCCACCTTAAAAGATACAGTCGCTTCTTACTCACACACACCGCTCCACCTTAAAAGATACAGTCACTTCTTACTCACACACACCGCTCCACCTTAAAAGATACAATCGCTTCTTACTCACACACACTGCTCCACCTTAAAAGATACAATCGCTTCTTACTCACACACACTGCTCCACCTTAAAAGATACAATCGCTTCTTACTCACACACACTGCTCCACCTTAAAAGATACAATCGCTTCTTACTCACACACTGCTCCACCTTAAAAGATACAGTCGCTTCTTACTCACACACACCGCTCCACCTTAAAAGATACAGTCGCCTCTTACTCACACACACCGCTCCAACTTAAAAGATACAGTCTCTTCTTACTCACACACACTGCTCCACCTTAAAAGATACAGTCTCTTCTTACTCACACACACCGCTCCACATTAAAAGATACAGTCGCTTCTTACTCACACACACCACTCCACCTTAAAAGATACAGTCGCTTCTTACTCACACACACCACTCCACCTTAAAAGATACAGTCACTTCTTACTCACACACACCGCTCCACCTTAAAAGATAGTCACTTCTTACTCACACACACCGCTCCACCTTAAAAGATACAATCGCTTCTTACTCACACACACCACTCCACCTTAAAAGATACAGTCGCTTCTTACTCACACACACCACTCCACCTTAAAAGATACAGTCACTTCTTACTCACACACACCGCTCCACCTTAAAAGATACAATCAATTCTTACTCACACACACGCTTCACCTTAAAAGATACAGTCGCTTCTTACTCACACACACCACTCCACCTTAAAAGATACAGTCACTTCTTACTCACACACACCGCTCCACCTTAAAAGATAGTCACTTCTTACTCACACACACCGCTCCACCTTAAAAGATACAATCGCTTCTTACTCACACACACCACTCCACCTTAAAAGATACAGTCGCTTCTTACTCACACACACCACTCCACCTTAAAAGATACAGTTACTTCTTACTCACACACACCGCTCCACCTTAAAAGATACAATCGCTTCTTACTCACACACACCGCTCCAACTTAAAAGATACAGTCTCTTCTTACTCACACACACTGCTCCACCTTAAAAGATACAATCGCTTCTTACTCACACACCGCTCCACATTAAAAGATACAGTCGCTTCTTACTCACACACACCGCTCCACCTTAAAAGATACAGTCGCCTCTTACTCACACACACCGCTCCAACTTAAAAGATACAGTCTCTTCTTACTCACACACACTGCTCCACATTAAAAGATACAGTCGTTTCTTACTCACACACACCACTCCACCTTAAAAGATACAGTCACTTCTTACTCACACACACCGCTCCACCTTAAAAGATAGTCACTTCTTACTCACACACACCGCTCCACCTTAAAAGATACAATCGCTTCTTACTCACACACACCACTCCACCTTAAAAGATACAGTCGCTTCTTACTCACACACACCACTCCACCTTAAAAGATACAGTCACTTCTTACTCACACACACCGCTCCACCTTAAAAGATACAATCGCTTCTTACTCACACACACCGCTTCACCTTAAAAGATACAGTCGCTTCTTACTCACACACACCGCTCCACCTTAAAAGATACAGTCGCTTCTCACTCACACACACCGCTCCACCTTAAAAGATACAGTCACGTCTTATTCACACACACCGCTCCACCTTAAAAGATACAGTCGCTTCTTACTCACACACACCGCTCCACCTTAAAAGATACAGTCGCTTCTTACTCACACACACCGCTCCACATTAAAAGATACAGTCGCTTCTTACTCACACACACCGCTCCACCTTAAAAGATACAGTCGCTTCTTACTCACACACACCGCTCCACCTTAAAAGATACAGTCGCTTCTTACTCAAACACACCGATCAACCTTAAAAGATACAGTCGCTTCTTACTCACACACACCGCTCCACCTTAAAAGTTACAGTCGCTTCTTACACACACACAACGCTTCACATTAAAAGATACAGTCGCTTCTTACTCGCACACACCGCTCCACCTTAAAAGATACAGTCTCTTCTTACTCACACACACTGCTCCACCTTAAAAGATACAGTCTCTTCTTACTCACACACACTGCTCCACCTTAAAAGATACAGTCGCTTCTTACTCACACACACCGCTCCAACTTAAAAGATACAGTCTCTTCTTACTCACACACACTGCTCCACCTTAAAAGATACAGTCTCTTCTTACTCACACACACCGCTCCACCTTAAAAGATACAATCGCTTCTTACTCACACACACCACTCCACCTTAAAAGATACAGTCGCTTCTTACTCACACACACCGCTCCACCTTAAAAGATACAGTCGCTTCTTACTCAAACACACCGATCAACCTTAAAAGATACAGTCGCTTCTTACTCACACACACCGCTCCACCTTAAAAGTTACAGTCGCTTCTTACACACACACAACGCTTCACATTAAAAGATACAGTCGCTTCTTACTCGCACACACCGCTCCACCTTAAAAGATACAGTCTCTTCTTACTCACACACACTGCTCCACCTTAAAAGATACAGTCTCTTCTTACTCACACACACTGCTCCACCTTAAAAGATACAGTCGCTTCTTACTCACACACACCGCTCCAACTTAAAAGATACAGTCTCTTCTTACTCACACACACTGCTCCACCTTAAAAGATACAGTCTCTTCTTACTCACACACACCGCTCCACCTTAAAAGATACAATCGCTTCTTACTCACACACACCACTCCACCTTAAAAGATACAGTCGCTTCTTACTCACACACACCGCTCCACCTTAAAAGATACAATCGCTTCTTACTCACACACACCGCTTCACCTTAAAAGATACAGTCGCTTCTTACTCACACACACCGCTCCACCTTAAAAGATACAGTCGCTTCTCACTCACACACACCGCTCCACCTTAAAAGATACAGTCACGTCTTATTCACACACACCGCTCCACCTTAAAAGATACAGTCGCTTCTTACTCACACACACCGCTCCACCTTAAAAGATACAGTCGCTTCTTACTCACACACACCGCTCCACATTAAAAGATACAGTCGCTTCTTACTCACACACACCGCTCCACCTTAAAAGATACAGTCGCTTCTTACTCACACACACCGCTCCACCTTAAAAGATACAGTCGCTTCTTACTCAAACACACCGATCAACCTTAAAAGATACAGTCGCTTCTTACTCACACACACTGCTCCACCTTAAAAGTTACAGTCGCTTCTTACACACACACAACGCTTCACATTAAAAGATAGTCGCTTCTTACTCGCACACACCGCTCCACCTTAAAAGATACAATCGCTTTTTACTCACACACCGCTCCACCTTAAAAGATACAGTCGCTTCTTACTCACACACACCGCTCCACCTTAAAAGATACAGTCTCTTCTTACTCACACACACTGCTCCACCTTAAAAGATACAGTCTCTTCTTACTCACACACACTGCTCCACCTTAAAAGATACAGTCGCTTCTTACTCACACACACCGCTCCAACTTAAGATACAGTCTCTTCTTACTCACACACACTGCTCCACCTTAAAAGATACAGTCTCTTCTTACTCACACACACTGCTCCACCTTAAAAGAAACAGTCGCTTCTTACTCACACACACCGCTCCACCTTAAAAGATACAGTCGCTTCTTACTCACACACAACGCTTCACATTAAAAGATACAGTCGCTTCTTACTCACACACACCGCTCCACCTTAAAAGATACAGTCCCTTCTTACTCACACACACTGCTCCACCTTAAAAGATACAGTCGCTTCTTACTCACACACACCGCTCCCACTTAAAAGATACAGTCGCTCCTTACTCACACACACACCGCTCCACCTTAAAAGATACAGTCACTTCTTATTCACACACACCGCTCCACCTTAAAAGATACAGTCGCTTCTTACTCACACACACTGCTCCACCTTAAAAGATACAGTCGCTTCTTACTCACACACAACGCTTCACATTAAAAGATACAGTCGCTTCTTACTCACACACACCGCTCCACCTTAAAAGATACAGTCGCTTCTTACTCACACACACCGTTCCACCTTAAAAGATACAGTCGCTTCTTACACACACACACAACGCTTCACATTAAAAGATACAGTCGCTTCTTACTCACACACACCGCTCCACCTTAAAAGATACAGTCGCTTTTTACTCACACACACCGCTCCAACTTAAAAGATACAGTCTCTTCTTACTCACACACACCGCTCCACATTAAAAGATACAGTCGCTTCTTACTCACACACACCGCTCCACCTTAAAAGATACAGTCGCTTCTTACTCACACACACCTCTCCACCTTAAAAGATACAGTCGCTTCTTACTCACACACACTGCTCCACCTTAAAAGATACAATCGCTTCTTACTCACACACACTGCTCCACATTAAAAGATACAATCGCTTCTTACTCACACACACTGCTCCACCTTAAACGATACAGTCGCTTCTTACTCACACACACTGCTCCACCTTAAAAGATACAGTCGCTTCTTACTCACACACACCGCTCCACCTTAAAAGATACAGTCGCTTCTTACTCACACACACCGCTCCACCTTAAAAGATACAGTCGCTTCTTACTCACACACACCGCTCCAACTTAAAAGATACAGTCGCTTCTTACACACACACAACGCTTCACATTAAAAGATACAGTCGCTTCTTACTCACACACACTGCTCCACCATAAAAGATACAATCGCTTCTTACTCACACACCGCTCCACATTAAAAGATACAGTCGCTTCTTACTCACACACACCGCTCCACCTTAAAAGATACAGTCGCTTCTTACTCACACACACCGCTCCACCTTAAAAGATACAGTCGCTTCTTACTCACACACACCGCTCCACCTTAAAAGTTACAGTCGCTTCTTACACACACACAACGCTTCACATTAAAAGATACAGTCGCTTCTTACTCGCACACACCGCTCCACCTTAAAAGATACAGTCTCTTCTTACTCACACACACTGCTCCACCTTAAAAGATACAGTCTCTTCTTACTCACACACACTGCTCCACCTTAAAAGATACAGTCGCTTCTTACTCACACACACCGCTCCAACTTAAAAGATACAGTCTCTTCTTACTCACACACACTGCTCCACCTTAAAAGATACAGTCTCTTCTTACTCACACACACCGCTCCACCTTAAAAGATACAATCGCTTCTTACTCACACACACCACTCCACCTTAAAAGATACAGTCGCTTCTTACTCACACACACCACTCCACCTTAAAAGATACAGTCACTTCTTACTCACACACACCGCTCCACCTTAAAAGATACAATCGCTTCTTACTCACACACACCGCTTCACCTTAAAAGATACAGTCGCTTCTTACTCACACACACCGCTCCACCTTAAAAGATACAGTCGCTTCTCACTCACACACACCGCTCCACCTTAAAAGATACAGTCACGTCTTATTCACACACACCGCTCCACCTTAAAAGATACAATCGCTTTTTACTCACACACCGCTCCACCTTAAAAGATACAGTCGCTTCTTACTCACACACACCGCTCCACCTTAAAAGATACAGTCGCTTTTTACTCACACACACCGCTCCAACTTAAAAGATACAGTCTCTTCTTACTCACACACACCGCTTCACCTTAAAAGATACAGTCGCTTCTTACTCACACACACCGCTCCACCTTAAAAGATACAGTCGCTTCTCACTCACACACACCGCTCCACCTTAAAAGATACAGTCACGTCTTATTCACACACACCGCTCCACCTTAAAAGATACAATCGCTTTTTACTCACACACCGCTCCACCTTAAAAGATACAGTCGCTTCTTACTCACACACACCGCTCCACCTTAAAAGATACAGTCGCTTTTTACTCACACACACCGCTCCAACTTAAAAGATACAGTCTCTTCTTACTCACACACACCGCTCCACCTTAAAAGATACAGTCGCTTCTTACTCACACACACCGCTCCACCTTAAAAGATACAGTCACTTCTTACTCACACACACCGCTCCACCTTAAAAGATACAATCGCTTCTTACTCACACACACTGCTCCACCTTAAAAGATACAATCGCTTCTTACTCACACACACTGCTCCACCTTAAAAGATACAATCGCTTCTTACTCACACACACTGCTCCACCTTAAAAGATACAATCGCTTCTTACTCACACACTGCTCCACCTTAAAAGATACAATCGCTTCTTACTCACACACACTGCTCCACCTTAAAAGATACAATCGCTTCTTACTCACACACCGCTCCACATTAAAAGATACAGTCGCTTCTTACTCACACACACCGCTCCACCTTAAAAGATACAGTCGCCTCTTACTCACACACACCGCTCCAACTTAAAAGATACAGTCTCTTCTTACTCACACACACTGCTCCACCTTAAAAGATACAGTCTCTTCTTACTCACACACACCGCTCCACATTAAAAGATACAGTCGCTTCTTACTCACACACACCACTCCACCTTAAAAGATACAGTCGCTTCTTACTCACACACACCACTCCACCTTAAAAGATACAGTCACTTCTTACTCACACACACCGCTCCACCTTAAAAGATAGTCACTTCTTACTCACACACACCGCTCCACCTTAAAAGATACAATCGCTTCTTACTCACACACACCACTCCACCTTAAAAGATACAGTCGCTTCTTACTCACACACACCACTCCACCTTAAAAGATACAGTCACTTCTTACTCACACACACCGCTCCACCTTAAAAGATACAATCGCTTCTTACTCACACACACGCTTCACCTTAAAAGATACAGTCGCTTCTTACTCACACACACCACTCCACCTTAAAAGATACAGTCACTTCTTACTCACACACACCGCTCCACCTTAAAAGATAGTCACTTCTTACTCACACACACCGCTCCACCTTAAAAGATACAATCGCTTCTTACTCACACACACCACTCCACCTTAAAAGATACAGTCGCTTCTTACTCACACACACCACTCCACCTTAAAAGATACAGTTACTTCTTACTCACACACACCGCTCCACCTTAAAAGATACAATCGCTTCTTACTCACACACACCGCTCCAACTTAAAAGATACAGTCTCTTCTTACTCACACACACTGCTCCACCTTAAAAGATACAATCGCTTCTTACTCACACACCGCTCCACATTAAAAGATACAGTCGCTTCTTACTCACACACACCGCTCCACCTTAAAAGATACAGTCGCCTCTTACTCACACACACCGCTCCAACTTAAAAGATACAGTCTCTTCTTACTCACACACACTGCTCCACATTAAAAGATACAGTCGTTTCTTACTCACACACACCATTCCACCTTAAAAGATACAGTCACTTCTTACTCACACACACCGCTCCACCTTAAAAGATAGTCACTTCTTACTCACACACACCGCTCCACCTTAAAAGATACAATCGCTTCTTACTCACACACACCACTCCACCTTAAAAGATACAGTCGCTTCTTACTCACACACACCACTCCACCTTAAAAGATACAGTCACTTCTTACTCACACACACCGCTCCACCTTAAAAGATACAATCGCTTCTTACTCACACACACCGCTTCACCTTAAAAGATACAGTCGCTTCTTACTCACACACACCGCTCCACCTTAAAAGATACAGTCGCTTCTCACTCACACACACCGCTCCACCTTAAAAGATACAGTCACGTCTTATTCACACACACCGCTCCACCTTAAAAGATACAGTCGCTTCTTACTCACACACACCGCTCCACCTTAAAAGATACAGTCGCTTCTTACTCACACACACCGCTCCACATTAAAAGATACAGTCGCTTCTTACTCACACACACCGCTCCACCTTAAAAGATACAGTCGCTTCTTACTCACACACACCGCTCCACCTTAAAAGATACAGTCGCTTCTTACTCAAACACACCGATCAACCTTAAAAGATACAGTCGCTTCTTACTCACACACACCGCTCCACCTTAAAAGTTACAGTCGCTTCTTACACACACACAACGCTTCACATTAAAAGATACAGTCGCTTCTTACTCGCACACACCGCTCCACCTTAAAAGATACAGTCTCTTCTTACTCACACACACTGCTCCACCTTAAAAGATACAGTCTCTTCTTACTCACACACACTGCTCCACCTTAAAAGATACAGTCGCTTCTTACTCACACACACCGCTCCAACTTAAAAGATACAGTCTCTTCTTACTCACACACACTGCTCCACCTTAAAAGATACAGTCTCTTCTTACTCACACACCGCTCCACCTTAAAAGATACAATCGCTTCTTACTCACACACACCACTCCACCTTAAAAGATACAGTCGCTTCTTACTCACACACACCGCTCCACCTTAAAAGATACAGTCGCTTCTTACTCAAACACACCGATCAACCTTAAAAGATACAGTCGCTTCTTACTCACACACACCGCTCCACCTTAAAAGTTACAGTCGCTTCTTACACACACACAACGCTTCACATTAAAAGATACAGTCGCTTCTTACTCGCACACACCGCTCCACCTTAAAAGATACAGTCTCTTCTTACTCACACACACTGCTCCACCTTAAAAGATACAGTCTCTTCTTACTCACACACACTGCTCCACCTTAAAAGATACAGTCGCTTCTTACTCACACACACCGCTCCAACTTAAAAGATACAGTCTCTTCTTACTCACACACACTGCTCCACCTTAAAAGATACAGTCTCTTCTTACTCACACACACCGCTCCACCTTAAAAGATACAATCGCTTCTTACTCACACACACCACTCCACCTTAAAAGATACAGTCGCTTCTTACTCACACACACCACTCCACCTTAAAAGATACAGTCACTTCTTACTCACACACACCGCTCCACCTTAAAAGATACAATCGCTTCTTACTCACACACACCGCTTCACCTTAAAAGATACAGTCGCTTCTTACTCACACACACCGCTCCACCTTAAAAGATACAGTCGCTTCTCACTCACACACACCGCTCCACCTTAAAAGATACAGTCACGTCTTATTCACACACACCGCTCCACCTTAAAAGATACAGTCGCTTCTTACTCACACACACCGCTCCACCTTAAAAGATACAGTCGCTTCTTACTCACACACACCGCTCCACATTAAAAGATACAGTCGCTTCTTACTCACACACACCGCTCCACCTTAAAAGATACAGTCGCTTCTTACTCACACACACCGCTCCACCTTAAAAGATACAGTCGCTTCTTACTCAAACACACCGATCAACCTTAAAAGATACAGTCGCTTCTTACTCACACACACTGCTCCACCTTAAAAGTTACAGTCGCTTCTTACACACACACAACGCTTCACATTAAAAGATAGTCGCTTCTTACTCGCACACACCGCTCCACCTTAAAAGATACAATCGCTTTTTACTCACACACCGCTCCACCTTAAAAGATACAGTCGCTTCTTACTCACACACACCGCTCCACCTTAAAAGATACAGTCTCTTCTTACTCACACACACTGCTCCACCTTAAAAGATACAGTCTCTTCTTACTCACACACACTGCTCCACCTTAAAAGATACAGTCGCTTCTTACTCACACACACCGCTCCAACTTAAGATACAGTCTCTTCTTACTCACACACACTGCTCCACCTTAAAAGATACAGTCTCTTCTTACTCACACACACTGCTCCACCTTAAAAGAAACAGTCGCTTCTTACTCACACACACCGCTCCACCTTAAAAGATACAGTCGCTTCTTACTCACACACAACGCTTCACATTAAAAGATACAGTCGCTTCTTACTCACACACACCGCTCCACCTTAAAAGATACAGTCCCTTCTTACTCACACACACTGCTCCACCTTAAAAGATACAGTCGCTTCTTACTCACACACACCGCTCCCACTTAAAAGATACAGTCGCTCCTTACTCACACACACACCGCTCCACCTTAAAAGATACAGTCACTTCTTATTCACACACACCGCTCCACCTTAAAAGATACAGTCGCTTCTTACTCACACACACTGCTCCACCTTAAAAGATACAGTCGCTTCTTACTCACACACAACGCTTCACATTAAAAGATACAGTCGCTTCTTACTCACACACACCGCTCCACCTTAAAAGATACAGTCGCTTCTTACTCACACACACCGTTCCACCTTAAAAGATACAGTCGCTTCTTACACACACACACAACGCTTCACATTAAAAGATACAGTCGCTTCTTACTCACACACACCGCTCCACCTTAAAAGATACAGTCGCTTTTTACTCACACACACCGCTCCAACTTAAAAGATACAGTCTCTTCTTACTCACACACACCGCTCCACATTAAAAGATACAGTCGCTTCTTACTCACACACACCGCTCCACCTTAAAAGATACAGTCGCTTCTTACTCACACACACCTCTCCACCTTAAAAGATACAGTCGCTTCTTACTCACACACACTGCTCCACCTTAAAAGATACAATCGCTTCTTACTCACACACACTGCTCCACATTAAAAGATACAATCGCTTCTTACTCACACACACTGCTCCACCTTAAACGATACAGTCGCTTCTTACTCACACACACTGCTCCACCTTAAAAGATACAGTCGCTTCTTACTCACACACACCGCTCCACCTTAAAAGATACAGTCGCTTCTTACTCACACACACCGCTCCACCTTAAAAGATACAGTCGCTTCTTACTCACACACACCGCTCCAACTTAAAAGATACAGTCGCTTCTTACACACACACAACGCTTCACATTAAAAGATACAGTCGCTTCTTACTCACACACACTGCTCCACCATAAAAGATACAATCGCTTCTTACTCACACACCGCTCCACATTAAAAGATACAGTCGCTTCTTACTCACACACACCGCTCCACCTTAAAAGATACAGTCGCTTCTTACTCACACACACCGCTCCACCTTAAAAGATACAGTCGCTTCTTACTCACACACACCGCTCCACCTTAAAAGATACAGTCGCTTCTTACTCACACACACCGCTCCACCTTAAAAGATACAGTCGCTTCTTACTCACACACACCCCTCCAACTTAAAAGATACAGTCGCTTCTTACACACACACACAACGCTTCACATTAAAAGATACAGTCGCTTCTTACTCACACACACTGCTCCACCATAAAAGATACAATCGCTTCTTACTCACACACCGCTCCACATTAAAAGATACAGTCGCTTCTTACTCACACACACCGCTCCACCTTAAAAGATACAGTCGCTTCTTACTCACACACACCGGTCCACCTTAAAAGATACAGTCGCTTCTTACTCTCACACACTGCTCCACCTTAAAAGATAGTCGTTTCTTACTCTCACACACCGCTCCACATTAGAAGATACAGTCGTTTCTTACTCTCACACACCGCTCCACATTAGAAGATACAGTCGCTTCTTACTCACACACACCGGTCCACCTTAAAAGATACAGTCGCTTCTTACTCACACACAGCGGTCCACCTTAAAAGATACAGTCGCTTCTTACTCACACACACACTGCTCCCCCTTAAAAGATACAATCGCTTCTTACTCACACACCGCTCCACATTAAAAGATACAGTCGCTTCTTACTCACACACACCGCTCCACCTTAAAAGATACAGTCGCTTCTTACTCACACACACCGGTCCACCTTAAAAGATACAGTCGCTTCTTACTCTCACACACTGCTCCACCTTAAAAGATAGTCGTTTCTTACTCTCACACACCGCTCCACATTAGAAGATACAGTCGCTTCTTACTCACACACACCGGTCCACCTTAAAAGATACAGTCGCTTCTTACTCACACACAGCGGTCCACCTTAAAAGATACAGTCGCTTCTTACTCACACACACACTGCTCCACCTTAAAAGATAGTCTCTTCTTACTCACACACACCGCTCCACCTTAAAAGATAGTCTTATCTTACTCACACACACCGCTCCACATTAAAAGATACAGTCTCTTCTTACTCACACACACCGCTCCACCTTAAAAGATAGTCTCTTCTTACTCACACACACCGCTCCACCTTAAAAGATGCAGTCGCTTCTTACTCACACACACCGCTCCACATTAAAAGATGTAGTCGCTTCTTACTCACACACACACCGCTCCACCTTAAAAGATACAGTCACTTCTTACTCACACACACCGGTCCACCTTAAAAGATACAGTCGCTTCTTACTCACACACACCGCTCCACCTTAAAAGATACAGCCGCTTCTTACTCACACACAACGCTTTACATTAAAAGATACAGTCGCTTCTTACTCACACACACCGCTCCAACTTAAAAGATACAGTCGCTTCTTACTCACACACACCGCTCCACCTTAAAAGATACGGTCGCTTCTTACTCACACACACCGCTCCACCTTAAAAGATACAGTCGCTTCTTACTCACACACACCGCTCCACCTTAAAAGATACAGTCGCTTCTTACTCACACACACCGCTCCACCTTAAAAGATACAGCCGCTTCTTACTCACACACAACGCTTTACATTAAAAGATACAGTCGCTTCTTACTCACACACACCGCTCCAACTTAAAAGATACAGTCGCTTCTTACTCACACACACCGCTCCACCTTAAAAGATACGGTCGCTTCTTACTCACACACACCGCTCCACCTTAAAAGATACAGTCGCTTCTTACTCACACACACCGGTCCACCTTAAAAGATACAGTCGCTTCTTACACACACACAACGCTTCACATTAAAAGATACAGTCGCTTCCTACTCGCACACACCGCTCCACCTTAAAAGATACAGTCGCTTTTTACTCACACACACCGCTCCAACTTAAAAGATACAGTCGCTTCTTACTCACACACACCGCTCCACCTTAAAAGATACAGTCGCTTCTTACTCACAAACACCGCTCCACCTTAAAAGATACAATCGCTTCTTACTCACACACACTGCTCCACATTAAAAGATACAATCGCTTCTTACTCACACACACCGCTCCACCTTAAAAGATACAATCGCTTCTTACTCACACACACTGCTCCACCTTAAAAGATACAATCGCTTCTTACTCACACATACTGCTCCACCTTAAAAGATACAGTCGCTTCTTACTCACACACACCGCTCCACCTTAAAAGATACAGTCGCTTCTTACTCACACACACCGCTCCACATTAAAAGATACAATCGCTTCTTACTCACACACACTGCTCCACCTTAAAAGATACAATCGCTTCTTACTCACACATACTGCTCCACCTTAAAAGATACAATCGCTCCTTACTCACACACACTGCTCCACATTAAAAGATACAGTCGCTTCTTACTCACACACACTGCTCCACCTTAAAAGATACAGTCTCTTCTTACTCACACACACCGCTCCACATTAAAAGATACAGTCGCTTCTTACTCACACACAACGCTCCACCTTAAAAGATACAGTCGCTTCTTACTCACAAACACCGCTCCACCTTAAAAGATACAATCGCTTCTTACTCACACACACTGCTCCACATTAAAAGATACAATCGCTTCTTACTCACACACACCGCTCCACCTTAAAAGATACAATCGCTTCTTACTCACACACACTGCTCCACCTTAAAAGATACAATCGCTTCTTACTCACACATACTGCTCCACCTTAAAAGATACAGTCGCTTCTTACTCACACACACCGCTCCACCTTAAAAGATACAGTCGCTTCTTACTCACACACACCGCTCCACATTAAAAGATACAATCGCTTCTTACTCACACACACTGCTCCACCTTAAAAGATACAATCGCTTCTTACTCACACATACTGCTCCACCTTAAAAGATACAATCGCTCCTTACTCACACACACTGCTCCACATTAAAAGATACAATCGCTTCTTACTCACACACACTGCTCCACCTTAAAAGATACAATCGCTTCTTACTCACACATACTGCTCCACCTTAAAAGATACAATCGCTTCTTACTCACACATACTGCTCCACCTTAAAAGATACAGTCGCTTCTTACTCACACACACCGCTCCACCTTAAAAGATACAGTCGCTTCTTACTCACACACACCGCTCCACATTAAAAGATACAATCGCTTCTTACTCACACACACTGCTCCACCTTAAAAGATACAATCGCTTCTTACTCACACATACTGCTCCACCTTAAAAGATACAATCGCTCCTTACTCACACACACTGCTCCACATTAAAAGATACAGTCGCTTCTTACTCACACACACTGCTCCACCTTAAAAGATACAGTCTCTTCTTACTCACACACACCGCTCCACATTAAAAGATACAGTCGCTTCTTACTCACACACAACGCTCCACCTTAAAAGATACAGTCGCTTCTTACTCACAAACACCGCTCCACCTTAAAAGATACAATCGCTTCTTACTCACACACACTGCTCCACATTAAAAGATACAATCGCTTCTTACTCACACACACCGCTCCACCTTAAAAGATACAATCGCTTCTTACTCACACACACTGCTCCACCTTAAAAGATACAATCGCTTCTTACTCACACATACTGCTCCACCTTAAAAGATACAGTCGCTTCTTACTCACACACACCGCTCCACCTTAAAAGATACAGTCGCTTCTTACTCACACACACCGCTCCACATTAAAAGATACAATCGCTTCTTACTCACACACACTGCTCCACCTTAAAAGATACAATCGCTTCTTACTCACACATACTGCTCCACCTTAAAAGATACAATCGCTCCTTACTCACACACACTGCTCCACATTAAAAGATACAGTCGCTTCTTACTCACACACACTGCTCCACCTTAAAAGATACAGTCTCTTCTTACTCACACACACCGCTCCACATTAAAAGATACAGTCGCTTCTTACTCACACACAACGCTCCACCTTAAAAGATACAGTCGTTTCTTACTCTCACACACCGCTCCACTTTAAAAGATACAGTTTCTTGTTACTCACACACACCGCTCCACCTTAAAAGATACAGTCTCTTGTTACTCACACACAACGCTCCACCTTAAGATACAGTCGCTTCTTACTCTCACACACCGCTCCACCTTAAAAGATACAGTCGCTTCTTACTCACACACACACCGCTCCACCTTAAAAGATAGTCTCTTCTTACTCACACACACCGCTCCACCTTAAAAGATAGTCTCTGTTGACCCTCTGATCAGGGCATCAGTAGATAGTGGAGTCCATCCTCCTGTTCTTCGGGGTGAAGTGGTTGATGTTTGGTTGCAACTCATCATTTGTTTTTAGATTCAGCTGCTCCTCATTGTACCCCAGGGTGGTTTCAGAAGGACCTGGGTATCAGTCCATCACAGGACAGTAACGAGTAGGGCTGCATCTAACGATTATTTTGTTAATTGATTAATCTGTTGATTATTTTTTGATTAATCGATTATTAATTGGATAAAAAGGAAAATAAGCCAAATTTGATTTGCAGCATTTTATTTAATAAACCAAACTGTCTTTGTACAAAACTTGTTTCCAAAAACTCACATAAAAAATTAAATGTATGCTACATTGAGTACAAAAAAGTAAATAATTTTATAGCAGTGGAATCAATGTAAAGAAACACATAGAATATTTTTTTATAATGTACAACCAGCATTTCTTTATATTGTTTTGTTAAACAAAATCCTATTCAAGTATTTAATTTACAGATGTTGAACAGTTTAAATGTCTTTTTTAAGTTAATAACTACTGATCTAAAATGCAGACAACAATGCAGGCAAATTGAAATTACATAAATGGATATTGGGTGATGCTGCCATGTGCTGAGAATAAAAGGGAAATTCATCTAACACATGATCAGATATGGTTAATATATTTAAGATTTTAGAGAACTAATGTTGTAATTGTATAAGGAACACACAACCATTATTAAAAATTCGTGTTTACATGAAGAATTAACCCGACAGTTACATTAATTTTATATTTATCAATATTTAATAACACAACAGTGTATGTAATGTAAATATACACTTGGCTGTGAGACTCAAACACTAACACACAATGCCAGAGTCAGAAAAGACCTTGAAAAAGGCTTTAAATATATTATTTAAAAAATGTTTGGATTGATTTTTTTTTAACTCTGAATGTAACTGCCGCCACATTTAAAGTGGAACGGAAAACTCGCTAAATACAAGTGATATAAATTTACTAAAAATGAGACATCTTGTTTAACTGCTCTAGCAGGCTCTAGTGACACTGACTGAGAGAAAAACTAACATCGCTAATATTACCTATTACCTTGACTAAAACCTGGGGGGGGGGGGTGACGACATGCTAATGCTTTTTCGCTAAACGCGAGTTTAATATAAATGTTGTTGTCTTTTAAAATTTGTTCTCTTGTTCCTGCTTTCGTCGCTGGAAGTTGTTGTTTTTCTGCTGGCAAGTTGTTTCTTGAAAATAGGAGAGGAGACTCGAAAAGTAGAGATGAAATGAAGTTTATTGGATGCGCATGGGTATCTTCCTAAACAAGTCTGAAACTCTCTCTGTACAATACCCTTTTAAGAATAACACAGTGATCCTCCCACCCTTAACCACACCTAATCAATTACCATAGCAATCAGGTTAACAGAAATGGAGAACCCCTGCTGTGTTGGGGACATCCAGTCTGTCTTCAGCTTGGCCCAAATGGTTGGAACAAAAGGCACCCCATGGTAATTACATTATACATCCATATGCATCCTGAATTATCTTAGAGTTCATGTGAGGAAGAGAGTGTAAGAAAAATTATTTACAGCAACACTCGATTTTAATTGATTTAATCGATTAGTTGTTGCAGCCCTAGTAACGAGTTACCTGCTGTAATCAGTGGAGATCTGTTTGTGTATTTTAGTCTCAAAATTAAAATACTGTGGCAGAGTTGGTTCACTGCATATTAATATGAATGTGTGTGGGCTGTACTGTAGTTCTGTTCATAACTCCAGGAGATAATCAAATGTTTATGGCTGATAGTTTGGCACAGTCACATTTTACCGGGGCACATGGCCCAGTAAACTGAATCTAACGAGGCCCCTGCTCTGGGTCCATTGCGACCCAATCCTCTGTTTTGATTTTCTGGATCCATAGTCTGTGATTTCTGATAAAAGTTTGTGACCTTCTCTGGATATTGAACATTCCCCATCTATATTTTCTGTGGTTGGTGCAGTTCACTGCCCACAGCCCCTTGTCATTGCTGCTCTGTAGCGTAAAGAGAGATGTCTTTGTTGATGTCTGGCTCCTGGTGGCCCACATCTCTGTGATGATGTTGAACAGAAACCTGTTTTTGGAAATTACAGGCAGGTCTGAGCCTTTATATTCCCCAGGCAGGTCTGAAATATGTATTTACTTACATTTCTGTTTGTTTACATGATGATTGTCAAGTGAATAAAATAGATTTACAATGGCTTACTTTTAAAATATTACTTTTAGAGCATCTTAGGCCCTCTCTGAGGGTGGAGACAGCCATAATGGTTCCTTTCTGATGAATGTGTAACTCTGAGTAAAGGACAGTTTTCCTGTGTAACTCTGTGTAAAGGACAGTTTTTACTGTGTAACTCTGTGTAAAGGACAGTTTTTACTGTGTAACTCTGTGTAAAGGACAGTTTTTTACTGTGTAACTCTGTGTAAAGGACAGTTTTTACTGTGTAACTCTGTGTAAAGGACAGTTTTTACTGTGTAACTCTGTGTAAAGGACAGTTTTTACTGTGTAACTCTGTGTAAAGGACAGTTTTTACTGTGTAACTCTGAGTAAAGGACAGTTTTTACTGTGTAACTCTGTGTAAAGGACAGTTTTTACTGTGTAACTCTGTGTAAAGGACAGTTTTTACCCTGTAACTCTGAGTAAAGGACAGTTTTTACTGTGTAACTCTGAGTAAAGGACAGTTTTTACTGTGTAACTCTGTAAAGGACAGTTTTTACTGTGTAACTCTGTGTAAAGGACAGTTTTTACTGTGTAACTCTGAGTAAAGGACAGTTTTTACTGTGTTACTCTGTGTAAAGGACAGTTTTTACTGTGTAACTCTGTAAAGGACAGTTTTTACTGTGTAACTCTGTGTAAAGGACAGTTTTTACTGTGTAACTCTGAGTAAAGGACAGTTTTTACTGTGTAACTCTGAGTAAAGGACAGTTTTTACTGTGTAACTCTGTGTAAAGGACAGTTTTTACTGTGTAACTCTGAGTAAAGGACAGTTTTTACTGTGTAACTCTGAGTAAAGGACAGTTTTTACTGTGTAACTCTGAGTAAAGGACTGTTTTTACTGTGTAACTCTGAGTAAAGGACTGTCACATCCTGGCACTTTCCTGTTTGTTTTCCCCTTCCATGTGGCTCTGTCTGTTTGTTGTTTTCCTATCTCTGCACATGGCTTTGTTTATGTTCACTCTAGCTCCACCTCTTGTTCCGCCTCTCTGTAATTGTCCTTCGTTATCTGTGTCAGGTGTTTCGTGTTAAGTTCGTTTATTTATGCCCTCTTCCCTGACTTCCTGTGATCGGTCATTTTGTTAGTTTGTTTGTTTGTTTTCGTCGTTGTTGTTTGTCATTTGTAGTTTCGCGCTGTTCACGTATTGTTGTCTTGCTCAGTTCTCTTACCCCTTTCGTGACCCTCTAGTTCGTTTGTGTTTTGTAATATTTGATCTCTAGCTTGCCCTGTTCCCTGCTCGTTAATGTTATCTCGTGTTTCTTGTTAAGTTCGTTTATTGTGTTATCTTTATTAAATTCTGTGTTGTAGCGAGTGTGTCCGCCTCCTTAATCAGAATCAGAATCTACTCCTCACGTCCCCAAGCGTGACAAGGACAGTTTTTACTGTGTAACTCTGTGTAAAGGACAGTTTTTTACTGTGTAACTCTGAGTAAAGGACAGTTTTTACTGTGTAACTCTGTGTAAAGGACAGTTTTTACTGTGTAACTCTGAGTAAAGGACAGTTTTTACTGTGTAACTCTGTGTAAAGGACAGTTTTTTACTGTGTAACTCTGTGTAAAGGACAGTTTTTACTGTGTAACTCTGAGTAAAGGACAGTTTTTACTGTGTAACTCTGTGTAAAGGACAGTTTTTACTGTGTAACTCTGTGTAAAGGACAGTTTTTACTGTGTAACTCTGAGTAAAGGACAGTTTTTTACTGTGTAACTCTGTGTAAAGGACAGTTTTTACTGTGTAACTCTGAGTAAAGGACAGTTTTTACTGTGTAACTCTGAGTAAAGGACAGTTTTACTGTGTAACTCTGTGTAAAGGACAGTTTTTACTGTGTAACTCTGTGTAAAGGACAGTTTTTACTGTGTAACTCTGTGTAAAGGACAGTTTTTACTGTGTAACTCTGTGTAAAGGACAGTTTTTACTGTGTAACTCTGTGTAAAGGACAGTTTTTACTGTGTAACTCTGAGTAAAGGACAGTTTTTTACTGTGTAACTCTGTGTAAAGGACAGTTTTTACTGTGTAACTCTGAGTAAAGGACAGTTTTTACTGTGTAACTCTGAGTAAAGGACAGTTTTTACTGTGTAACTCTGTGTAAAGGACAGTTTTTACTGTGTAACTCTGTGTAAAGGACAGTTTTTACTGTGTAACTCTGAGTAAAGGACAGTTTTTTACTGTGTAACTCTGTGTAAAGGACAGTTTTTACTGTGTAACTCTGAGTAAAGGACAGTTTTTACTGTGTAACTCTGTGTAAAGGACAGTTTTTACTGTGTAACTCTGAGTAAAGGACAGTTTTTACTGTGTAACTCTGAGTAAAGGACAGTTTTACTGTGTAACTCTGTGTAAAGGACAGTTTTTACTGTGTAACTCTGAGTAAAGGACAGTTTTTACTGTGTAACTCTGAGTAAAGGACAGTTTTACTGTGTAACTCTGAGTAAAGGACAGTTTTACTGTGTAACTCTGTGTAAAGGACAGTTTTTACTGTGTAACTCTGTGTAAAGGACAGTTTTTACTGTGTAAATCTGTGTAAAGTGTGTAACGCTGATGATTCTACACTGTAACAGATTTTGTTAAATACTTAATAAATGACCTATGAACACTTCATTAATAAATGTGAGTGTGTAATGTCTTGTTCTGAACACAGGGAAGGGTCCTGCTGTGTGTGAACAGTAAATACTCTACGACGGAGATACAGGACTCCAGCGCTGGAGGAGGAGCCTCTGACCCACAGTGAGTAACTTTAAATCAGAGATTATTAGGAGTGAGGCTCTTTGGTCTTTTCCTCATTCACAGTTCAGTTCATATCAGTTTATTTATTTATTTATTTGTTTGTTTGTTTGTTTAAAACACCTTAATATCCAAATGATGATAGGAATAAACAGTTACAGTCAATGAATGGATGAATGAATGGATGAATGGATGTGAATGGTTTTATTTATCACCTTGGTCCTGGAGACACATTGTTTATTTCACTGTTTACTGTGTACAGGACACAGAAGACACAGGACACCCTGTAGAATAGTAGTGTGGTGGAAATAGCAGCATTTTGGTTCTGATCGAGTCTTTAGCTTGTAACAAACAATAACTTTCTGTGGTGATAATTTGAAATCTGAGTTATTGCAAATCTGATCACAGCAGTCAATTTCTGAGATGATTCAGGTCTTTGATATGATACATGACCACCTTCCCATTAGAAAAACTCTTGATCCAAAGTGGCAGCCTTCAAGATGGAGGCCATGTTCCAGACATAGCTTAAGGGCGCTTTCCCATGATACATAGCAAAGCCGATTTGCACTGGCTATTGTTATTCTATGAAAAGAGCAGCACTGCTTCACTCTGGCGCTGTGTTACTGTGAGATATTTATTCTGCAGATTGTCTATTCTTTTATGTAGTTTCTCAGAGTCCGTTTGTTCCACACTGCGTTCTTGAAGTTCATGAGGTCTGTGTTCTCCATCAAATAGATTGTTTATCATTCACATGAGGTTTCTCATACATTGAAGTCACTCACTGACATTGTACTGACCCTGCATTACACTCTCACTCTCTCGAATCCCTACAGAGAGCAGAGGCTCTTCACCCAAATGGTATCAAGTCATACATTTGAAAGGTTGTAAACATGAATTGTCTGTTTCTCCTTTACCATTCAAATAGTTCTAAACACACACATTTAATACAAAAGGAAAACAAAAAAACTCTGATGAAATTTCCACCACAATGTAACACAAGCAGCGCCGCAGGTTACAGACATTGTAGATCACGGTCTCCAAGTACCCAGAGCTCTCTAACAACAGTTTAAAAGTATATCATGGCCTTGTGAAGAAGAACACAGCGACTTGTGAGCAGTGAGACAGGGTTAACAGGTTCACTCTCAGATAACAATTTCACATTTATGAGGCCACTACACATATGAATTTAACCAATAAGCAGCAATGACAGGAACTGTCCATTTACCTCTACATTCAGTAACTGGCTGTGCGTTAGAAAAGAATAATAATTAGCTTCAAAATGAAACATGGAAGAAAAATACATTGAGAAATACATTTTTCACAAATGTGAAGGTGTTGTTTTTTAAAAAAAAAAAAAACGGTTTAAAACATGTGCGTTGATGACACGAACACCGCTCGAAGTCAAGCAGAGCTCAAAGCGCTACACTCAGCCTCACGGCCCCTCACCCATTACCTGCTGGGGTGACCTGTCATTTACCCTTTCTTTTCTGGAATAAAAGGATGACCTGAAACTTTTTACTCTGAATATAGTTGAAATGACAATAAAATCCACACGAATTGGAATTATACAGAAATATAAGCGTGATTCTGCTTTTACTGAATCAGTCACAGAGGAGCTTTAAGTTGTAGGGTGAGGGATGTCAGGCCTTTGGTTTACTCTGTGATCTTTATACGTTTGGTTTTATTTACAGTAATATTAATGAGCTGTTACAGATGTGTGTGGAATAATGTTGTTTTTGGTGTTTTCAGATTTCAGACTCAAAGATCTCAGTCTCCAGAGTCCAGCTGTGTGTCTGTGAAGAGTGAAGGGTCTATGAGGAAACCCCCTGTATTCAGTGATGGAAGAGAACCCAGCTGTGTGTCTGTGAAGAGTGAAGGGTCTATGAGGAAACCCCCTGTATTCAGTGATGGAGGAGAACCCAGCTGTGTGTCTGTGAAGAGTGAAGGGTCTATGAGGAAACCCCCTGTATTCAGTAATGGAAGAGAACCCAGCTGTGTGTCTGTGAAGAGTGAAGGGTCCATGAGGAAACCCCCTGTATTCAGTAATGGAAGAGAACCCAGCTGTGTGTCTGTGAAGAGTGAAGGGTCCATGAGGAAACCCCCTGTATTCAGTGATGGAGGAGAACCCAGCTGTGTGTCTGTGAAGAGTGAAGGGTCTATGAGGAAACCCCCTGTATTCAGTGATGGAGGAGAACCCAGCTGTGTGTCTGTGAAGAGTGAAGGGTCCATGAGGAAACCCCCTGTATTCAGTGATGGAGGAGAACCCAGCTGTGTGTCTGTGAAGAGTGAAGGGTCTATGAGGAAACCCCCTGTATTCAGTAATGGAAGAGAACCCAGCTGTGTGTCTGTGAAGAGTGAAGGGTCCAGAAATAGAGGTGTCATTTCTGACAGAAAGTGAGTTACAGTCCCTCAGTGTAACACAGATGAGTAAAGAAATAACTCACTTCCTGCTGTTCCTGATTTTAGATCACTCAGGCCATTCCAGACTCATCCAGAACACTCCTGTTCATCCACGATATGTAGATATTTCATATGTTTAATCATATCATCTAGAAACAAAGTGAAATCAGTAACAGTTGACTGTGCATTAACACGGATTCACACCTGACTTTATGATGAAGATACTGTGTTTGAGTTTAGTGATAATTATAATTATATCTCACAGGAAGATCTCTCTAAATCCAGCACAGAGACTCAGTCATAGACATAGATTTGAAACTGAGTGGAGCTGTGTGCAGGCTGTGTCTCCTGGGGCTGTGTTACAGAGGTTCACCACAGCTTTTCTGTAAAACCTTACACAATAACTCCAGATTATTAAAGCTACAGCAAGTTTATATTACTTCTGTTTGATAAAATATAAAGGAACATGTCTTTAGTAACATTACACTAACACTGTTAATATGTTGTTGATTCAGTTCAGTGTAGTCTTCAGTTTTCAGTTCATTATGAACATAAAATAGTCCTGAAACTCTCCTGAACTGTCTGACATTTGTATATATCACTACTCCAGATTAAACAGGGCAGACATCACTGGTCTTAATAAATATACAGGTCCTAGTTACAGTTAAAGTGTTAATGTTTCTCTGTTTTTCGAGTGGGAAACTCTAAAGCCTCGTACACTTAGGTGTGTTTCTCTGTCCCCATGTCCCTGCAGTTTATTTCTTTTCACAATGAACACTTTCTGTTCACAGTGAGTGTTTTTCTGACTGGTGGATCAGGTGCTGCACTGACACAGGGACACGGCAAATGTAAATAGAAAATAAAAGCCGTAATAATAATGCTTTATAAAGGTGTTTATCCTGTGAGTGGTGTTAACGTTATTCCTCCACGTTCAGCTCCTCATTCTCTATCACCGCTGCAGTTTATTACCCGTAAAGACTTTATGGACATTAACACACACAGGGAGGAGAGGACGAGAGTTCTGACACTCATTCACGTCAAAATAATAATAAAGTATCTTTCCTTGATGGCGTCTTAGACTCAGACATTAGGGCTCACTGAGCTTAGGAACATATTTAATAAATGAGGTGAAGTTAGAACCATTCTGTAATGCTCTATTTATCTGGAGTTATTGATTTACAATGGGGTCAAATACACTGTGATAAAGACACCATCTAATGTATTATTTTCAGGTGACAGCAGTTTTTATTGTTCAGTGAGACTCTGAGTAACTCACTGTGGTCACTGTCTGATGGTGTTTCTGTGTTTGATCTTCACCAGGAAACACTCCTCAGTAAAAGCTCTACAGACTCTCACTCTGGAGGAGGGACCTGGAGATCTGCAGCAGGGTTCTTACCCAGCAGTGGAGGAGGTTTTACACACACACAGAACCAGGATGAAGAACAGGTACGAGAACTTATTTGAGGGAATCAGAACCCCAGAGAATAAAACCCTCCTGAACAGTGTTTACACTCAGCTCTACATCATCGAGGGAGAGAGTGAAGGAGTGAATGAAGAACATGAGGTTTTACAGATGGAGAAAACACCCAGGAGGCACCAGCAGGACGCTCCAATCCACTGCTCAGACATCTTTAAACCTCTACAAGGTCCTGATGGAGGAGTGAAGGCTGAAGATCTCAGACTCAGAGACAGAAAAGAGGATAAAGGAGCAGAAGAGCAGGAGATCAGAAGAGTTCTGACTAAAGGCATCGCTGGAATTGGAAAAACTGTCTCTGTGCAGAAGTTCATTCTGGACTGGGCTGAAGGAGCAGCCAATCAGGAGGTAGATCTCATGTTTGTGCTTCCGTTCCGGGAGCTGAACTTGATTAAAGATGATCAGTACAGTCTTCATGGATTTCTGTTTGCCTTCCATCCTGAGCTCAGAGATCTGGACCCAGAGAAATATGACCAGCTCAGAGCTGTGTTTATATTTGATGGTCTGGATGAAAGCAGAGTTCCACTGGACTTTAAACAGTGTGAGAAAGTGTCTGACATCACCGTGACATCATCAGTGGGTGTGTTAATGACAAACCTCATCAGAGGAGATCTGCTTCCCTCTGCTCTAATCTGGATCACCTCCCGACCAGCAGCAGCCAATCAGATCCCTCCTCGGTACATCCACCGTGTGACAGAGATTCAGGGATTCACCGACCTCCAGAAGGAGGAGTACTTCAGGAAAAGAATCAGGGACCAAGACCAAGCCCAGAAGATCATCTCCCACATTAAGACAGCGAGGAGCCTCTACATCATGTGCCACATTCCCGTCTTCTGCTGGATCTCAGCCACTGTTCTTCAGAGAATCATCACACAGAGTCACACAGAGATCCCTACAACTCTGACTGAAATGTACTCACACTTCCTGCTCACTCAGACAAACATGAAGAAGGAGAAGTATGAGGAGAAAGAGGAGAGAGACCCAAAGAAACTGCTGGAGTCCAACAGAACCGAGCTTCTGAAACTGGCTGAACTGGCTTTCACACAGCTGCTAAAGGGCAATGTGATGTTCTATGAAGAGGACCTGAGAGAGAGCAGCATTGATGTCACCGAGGCCTCAGTGTATTCTGGGATCTTCACTGAGATCTTTAGGGAGGAGTGTGTGATCCACCAGAGGAAGGTCTACTGCTTTGTTCATCTGAGTTTTCAGGAGTTCCTGGCTGCTGTGTTTGTGTTTCACTGCTTTCAGAACA
Organism: Hoplias malabaricus; assembly: GCF_029633855.1. Classification (NCBI taxonomy): domain Eukaryota; kingdom Metazoa; phylum Chordata; class Actinopteri; order Characiformes; family Erythrinidae; genus Hoplias; species Hoplias malabaricus. The sequence goes on from NC_089806.1 coordinate 885,038, forward strand.
ACGTCATGGAGCCACTGCAGTGTTTTATACCACGATATAGAGAGGAGTCTGAGGAGGTTTCTCTGGATGATGTTCTGTGGGGAGCAGTGGATAAAGCTGTAGAGAGTCAGAATGGACACCTGGATCTGTTCCTCCGGTTCCTGCTGGGACTCTCACTGGAGTCTAATCAGAGTCTCCTACAGGGTCTACTGACCCACACACACAGGAGACCAGAGAGAACCACAGAGTACATCAAGCAGTTAATCAAAGAATATGATGATGATTATCAAATCTCCACAGAGCGCTCCATCAACCTGTTCCTGTGTCTGTCTGAGATGAAGGACCAGTCCCTCTCCAGAGAGATTGAGGAGTATCTAAACTCAGAGAAACACTCAGTAGTGGAGCTCTCTCCTGGACAGTGTTCAGCTGTAGCCTACATTCTCCTGACCTCAGAGGAGGAGCTGGAGGAACTGGACCTGAGTAAATACAACACATCAGAGGAGGGTTATAGGAGACTGATCCCAGCTGTGACTGTCTGCAGAAAAGCTCGGTGAGTGTTACATCTACATCAGGTCTGTTATGTTTATATTCATATTGTGGGTGTGGTCAAAGACGAAAGAGAGACAAAACATGGACAGCACAGTGTCTCTGAAAAGTGAAGTCAGTACAGGTCTAGTGCCTCTACTGGCTGGAGGCAGTATGACGTGTAGCTCCTCCTTCCTCTGTATGTTTTCTGTGGAAAAGCAGCCCATTTTCATTGTCATTTTTCTCTAAACTGAATGTCCATCTCCAGAGTCTAGTTCCAGCAGTGAGTCCCTGAGCTGAGACTGGAACATTTATTTTCCTCCAGAAATGAGGTTTTAAAAGTTTATTCTGCTGAATCAGAAGAAGGCGGGGCTACACTGAGGAATGAAGTGATTGACAGCCTTGGCTGGTCTGAGACCGTCTGCAGGCCCCGCCCCCTTCTCCCAGACCTGTCTGTTCATTACATGGAGGAGCTGAGTTGTAGTGGAGCTGTCAGACAGCTCTAGTTAATCACACTGTTATTGATCATTTATTATAACTGTTAAATTCAGACGTGTTGACAGTCCTGTGGTGTTCTGCTGTTGTCTGCACTCACAGCCGCTCTGTACCAGATTACTCACCTTACTGGAGGTCTGTTTCACAGCAGGAGAACAGAAGACTGAGTGATTGCTGTGTGAAAATGTCAGATGAAATTCAGCAGAAAATCAAAACCCTTTCAGAATGAGGTCCCCTTTTCACTGAGAAATTAAACTGAACATGTGTAAAGTGGAATAAAACAAAGTTAGCTGTGACAGAGCAGAGGGCTTAGGGCTGAAAGGTCATTGGTTCTATTCCCACGAGCAGCAGGAAAACTGGGGGCAGTGGGAGTGAAGGAACAACACTGTCCTCCTCCTCAATCCACAGCTGAGGGGCCCTTGAGCAAGGCACTCAACCCACAACTGTTCCCCGCTCTGGGTGTGTGTTCACAGCCCCTAGTGTGTGTGTGTGTGTGTGTTCGCAGCCCCTAGTGTGTGTGTGTGTGTGTGTTCACAGTCCCTAGTGTGTGTGTGTGTGTGTGTGTGTGTGTGTGTGTGTGTGTGTGTGTGTGTGTTCATAGCCCCTAGTGCACTAGTGTGTGTGTGTGTGTGTGCTCATAGATCCTAGTGCACTAGTGTGTGTTTGTGTGTGTGTGTTCTCACAGCCCTTAGTGCACTAGAGTGTGTGTGTGTGTGCGTTCACTGCCACAGTTAAATGAGGAACACACATTTTGTTGTACGTTGTTCAATGAAAAATAATTATTTTTATCACATCATGGTGGAATTAAATATTCAGTTAAAGTAAAGTAACACGCCTCCTCTGCCTCTGGCCGTGTCTAAATGGTGGATTCACTTGTCCGTCATCTACGTCTCTCTTGTAAGTGGTGAATTCCTGCGTCCATCAGTGTTTTTGTTTGAAACTGACCAATGGATGATCAATAAATCACTAAGGACTTACCCACCCCTTCAGTTACCCTCCATGTTTTATTCAGTCGACGATAGAGAAATGGCTGAAGTTGGTGCAGCGCATTTGAAAAACAGTGACGAGGAGAACAGAGCTTCAGAGACTGAGGGGTTTTATTATGTTTTCACTAAAATCAGATTTAAGTTTTTCAGGGTTAGAGACAGATTATCTCTTCATACAATGCTCTAGGTCACATGGGCCTCTCTGTCACGCCCGCGTCTCGTCACCTCTGTTTTCCCCGGTCATGTGCTCTTTTAAGCACATGGCTATGTTTTGTTTACGTTCTTGTCTCCGCCCTTGTCCTGCCTTTGTTCCGCCTCCTCGTCCGTGTCATGTGTTAACCCGTCCTCCTCGTTATCTGTCCAGGTGTGTCTCATTTGTGTCTGCATTTAAGCCCTCTTGTCTCACGTCCTGTTTGTCGTACATTTCTCATTTCACCTTTGTTTTGTCGTGTTCTCTGTCAGGTCCTGTCGTTTTGTGTCATTCTCGTTCTCGTTAGATTCCAGTTCCCTGTCTCGTTGTTTTGCTTACTATGTCTAAGTCCTTAGACCCCAGAGGGTTAAGAAACTGGCCATTTTCTGAATTTCCGTCTGAAATCACGCAGCCAAATTTGAATCAGTACTACTTTTTAAACACTTGGAATAATGAAAATAGTTGTTTTTTTGTAAAAGAATCCTTTAAAGTAGAAAAATACGTGGATTTTGACCCTAAGAAAGTTTACATGTGCTCTAATTGACTCCTGAATTCTACAAAATGTAGACACTCACAGTTTTTAAAGTTTTTTTTTTACACTTTATACAACTGTAGAGACATCATCTGAGATCTACAGGTGTGGAGTTATATGTAGAACTTCAACAGAAAAGGTTCTGAGTTCCAGATTTATTTATTTGATATTAATTCAAGTCTAAACAGAGGATCATGTGGTGTTCTTTTGGGCATCGACTATTGTTTTTTGGTAGAAACTACTGTTTGTTTTATGAATTACTAAAATTATACACTGCATGGTTTATGTTTGAGCGATGAAAACCATACTGAGGAATATTAGTCTCTCATGGACTCACTAGGTGTGTAACTATTGGTCCTTTGTGAAAAATTCACTGCCACAGGTGGTTAAATAGTGAAGACACATTTCGCTGTATGATCTACAGTGATAAATTATTACAAAGTAATGCAGTAAAGTAGTAAGTAATCCATTACACATGAATAAGGCGTTAAATAAAGGGTTAAATGTATCACATGATAATGTGCAAAAACTCATTAGCCAATGGGAAGGCACCACTGAGAAGTCCCGCCCACGCGAGAGCTTTGTGCCAAAACTGCTCGCAAAACTCAGAGAGCTCACGCACTAAAACGATGGAGCACAAAGGCCCGAGCTGGATATTTTGTTTGAAAATTATAAATTTTACGTTTGAGATGAATTTTTTTGTGCGATTCATTTTGGTTCCTTAATAAATATGTGGGTTTCTTAAGGTGGATTTTGTTAAAGGTGGCAATCAAAATGTACTGGCAGTCTTTTTAAGGTTTTAAGGGTTTTTTGATGTGGTCATTTATTTAAGGTGGAAGTCTAATTTAAATGACCATTTTTAATGTGGAATATTTTTTAAATGGAATGTTTTAAACTTCATATTTCTAATAGCAGATTATTAAGGTGGATATTGGTGTAGATTGTTCTATAAATTTAAAATCATAGCTATTAAGCAGCATATAAGCTAATGTTGCTAGCAATATGTAATTCACGAAATTCATGAATGTTCTTGATCTTTCTGTCACGCCCTCGTCTCGTCATGTCTGTTTTCCCCGGTCATGTGCTCTTTTAGCACATGGCTATGTTTTGTTTATGTTCTAGTCTCCGCCTTTGTTCCGCCTCCTCGTCTGTCATTTGTTAACCCGTCCTCCTCGTTATCTGTCCAGGTGTGTCTCGTTTATGTCTTGTATTTATTTTCCCTTGAGTCTCTCCTGTTTGTCAAACATTTCTCCTTTCTCCTCTGTCAAGTCGGTCATGTTATCTGTCTGTTTCCTAGGCTTCCCCCGTTGTCGTTTCATTTCCTTTGTCGTTGTTCCACCTTTGTTTTGTCCCAAATCATGTCGTGTTGTTTTCCTCCCGTTTTCTAGTCAGGTCATGTAGGTTTCGTAGTTTTGTCGTTCTGTGTATCTCCTGTCCCTAGTAGTTTAATGTCCTAGTCTTGTTTTTTCCTTTGTAATTTGTCTTTGCTTTGTTATATCTTTTTCTTTCATTAAAATCATCGTGTTTTAGCAAGTGCGTCCGCTTCCGTCAGTCCGCCCCGTGATCCGTGACAGAATGTTCGACCCATACATGGACGCAGCTAACACGGACCACTACATAGATGAAGTTAGCCTGGACTATTATTTCAAGGGGTGTGCCACTCGCCGGACCCCATTTCGCACAGGCCCCAAAGATCCCGTGGAGGAAGCTTTAAGAGCGGCCTCGGAATGGAGTCGACGGCATCAGCTCAGGCCCGACGCGGTTCCTGATCCCCTAACAAAGGACTCGATTCGAGAATCGATGGATTATTCCAGCGAGAAGCTAAAAGAAGTCCAGGCTAATATAATCCAGGCGCTAATCGAGTCAAGGACTTCAGTGGAGTCGACTCCTGAATCGATTGAATGCTCCTACAGGAGAAATCGAAGAAAGAAGAGTCGGCGAAAACAACATGCTGGAGTTACCCCGTCGATGTTGGATTACCCCCTCAAGTCCGGGAAAATTTTTTGGGGGGGGTTGAGGGTTGGCGCTGTTAGCCTCCATCCTCAGGACAAGAAAGAGGAGACTAACAGGGGTACATCTCTGGGGGATCCATGGTCGATGACATCCCTCATGAGTGTGCCCGTCAAACCCCCTAAACCCTCTACAGCTCCAACTCAAGCCCGACGAGCAGCACAAGCCCCTGCCTCCGTGGACGTTGTCGCTGGTTCCCCTGCCTCCGTGGACGTCATCGCAGGTTCTCCTGCCTCTGTGGACGTCGTCGCAGGTCCCCCTGCTTCCGAGGACGTCATCGCAGGAAGGCTTACCGCTGCTGCTCCACTAGGCGCAGCGCCTCCAATCACTCCTGTCCCCGTGAAGGCGGCGAACCCAGCCGCTCCTGTCTTCGTGAGCGCGGCGCCTCCCGCCTCTCCTGTCTCCGTGAGCGCGGCGCCCGCCTCTCCTGTCTCCGTGAGTGCGGCGCCCGCCTCTCCTGTCTCCGTGAGCGCGGCGTCTGGGTCTCCTGTCTCCGTGAGCGCGGCGCCCGGGTCTCCTGTCTCCGTGAGCGCGGCGCCCGCCTCTCCTGTCTCCGTGAGCGCGGTGCCCGCCTCTCCTGTCTCCGTGAGCGCGGCGCCTTCGGCCGCTCCTGTCTCTGTGAGCGCGGCTCCAGCCGCTCCTGCCTCCGTGGACGTCGTCGCAGGTTCTCCTGCCTCCGTGGACGTCGTCACGGGTCCCCCTGCTTCCGAGGACGTCATCGCAGGAAGGCTTACCGCTGCTGCTCCACTAGGCGCAACGCCTCCAATCACTCCTGTCCCCGTGAAGGCGGCGAACCCAGCTGCTCCTGTCTTCGTGAGCGCGGCGCCCGCCTCTCCTTTCTTCGTGAGCGCGGCGCCCGCCTCTCCTGTCTTCGTGAGCGCGGCGCCCGCCTATCCTGTCTTCGTGAGCGCGACACCCGCCATTCCAGCCTCCGTGGACGTCGTCGCAGGTCCCCCTGCCTCCGTGGACGTCGTCGCAGGTCCCCCTGCCTCCGTGGACGTCGTCGCAGGTCCCCCTGCCTCCGTGGACGTCGTCGCAGGTCCCCCTGCCTCCGTGGAGGTTGTCGCAGGTCCCCCTGCCTCCGTGGACGTCGTCGCAGGTCCCCCTGTCTCCGTGGACGTCGTCGCAGGTCCCCCTGCCTCCGTGGACGTCGTCGCAGGTCCCCCCGCCTCCGTGGAGGTCATCGCAGATCCCCCTGCCTCTGTGGACGTCGTCGCAGGTTCCCTTGTCTCCGTGGACGACATCGCAGGCCGTGAGCGCGGCGCCTTCAACCGCTCCTGTCTCCGTGCGCGCGGCACCTCCAGCCGCTCCTGTCTCGGTGAGCGCGACTCCAGCCGCTCCTGCTTCTGTGGACGTCGTCGCAGGTTCTCCTGCCTCCGTGGACATCGTCACAGGTCCCCCTGCTTCCGAGGACGTCATCGCAGGAAGGCTTACCGCTGCTGCTCCACTAGGCGCAGCGCCTCCAATCACTCCTGTCCCCGTGAAGGCGGCGAACCCAGCTGCTCCTGTCTTCGTGAGCGCGGCACCTCCCGCCGCTCCTGTCTCCGTGAGTGTGGCGCCCGCCTCTCCTGTCTTTGTGAGCGCGGCGCCCGCCTCTCCTGTCTTCGTGAGCGCGACACCCGCCGTTCCAGCCTCCGTGGATGTCGTCGCAGGTCCCCCTGCCTCCGTGGACGTTGTCGCAGGTTCCCCTGCCTCCGTGGACGACGTCGCAGGTCCCCCTGTCTCCGTGGATGTCGTCGCAGGTCCCCCTGCCTCCGTGGACGTCGTCGCAGGTCCCCCTGCCTCCGTGGAAGTCGTCGCAGGTCCCCCTGCCTCCGTGGACGTCGTCGCAGGTTCCCCTGCCTCCGTGGACGTCGTCGCAGGTTCCCCTGCCTCCGTGGACGTCGTCGCAGGTTCCCCTGTCTCCGTGGACGTCGTCGCAGGGCCTCCTGTCTTCGTAATGGCGGCTCCCTCAGCCGCTTCTGCCCCCGTGACTGTGGCTACGGCCGTTTCTGCCCCCGTGACTATGGCTACGGCCGTTTCTGCCCCCGTGACTGTGGCTACGGCCGTTTCTGCCCCTGTGACTGTGGCTACAGCCGTTTCTGCCCCTGTGACTGTGGCTTCGGCCGTTACGGCATCCGTGACTGTGGCCCTGGCCACTCTTGGTCGTGTCCGTAGGTCGGCCCGCAGGACTTCGGGGCCGATCCCTAGAGTTGTGCCCAGGCTGGCTTCTCAGACTTCCCCTCAGACATTTGCCAGTCCTGGGCACCCCCCTGTTATATTGGTTCCCCTGTCTGTCCCTGTCCTGATTCCTGTCTCTGTCCTTGTCCCTGTACCCGTGTCTGTCTTTGTCTCTGTCCCAGTCCCTGTCACTGTATTCGTGTTTGTCCCCCTGAATGTCTTGGTCCCTGTTCCCCTGCCAAGTCCTGTCCAGTCCCCTGTCAGTCCTGGCCAGGTCCCATTTCAACCCTCTGTCTCGTCTCATGTCCAGTCCCCTGTTAATCATGTCCAGTCCTCTGTCCCCAAACATATCAAGTCCCCGTATCCATCCCGCGTTCAATCACCTGTCTTGTCTCAAGTCCAGTCTCTGTTTCAACCCCCTGTCCAGTCTCAAGTCCCGTCTCCAGTCAAGTCCCCGTTTCAACCCTCTGTCTTGTCTCATGTCCAGTCCCCTGTCCATTCCCAGTTCTCCAATCCGTCACCTGTCCCGTCTCCTGTCCAGTCCCTGTTCCCATCCAGTGTCATGTCTAATGTCAAAAACCCTGTCCAGTCTCATGTGTCCACTCCCGTCCAGTCTAGTCCTTTCCAGTCTCTTATTGCCCCTCTTTGTCAGTCTCATGTCATGTCCCCAGTCCCGTCTCATAGATTCAGTCCTGTCAAGTTTCCAGCTCCATTTCCTTTGTCTGTTCCCGTCCTGTCCTGAGTCCTGTCTCCCATGGTTCCTTGTCTTGTCTTAGTCTGTCTTGTTTTCCGTGCCCTCTCCTGTGCCAGCTCCTGGGGGGTTTAGGTGTACGCGCCCCAGGAGTTGCGCGTTAAGGGGGGGGCATCTGTCACGCCCTCGTCTCGTCATGTCTGTTTTCCCCGGTCATGTGCTCTTTTAGCACATGGCTATGTTTTGTTTATGTTCTAGTCTCCGCCTTTGTTCCGCCTCCTCGTCTGTCATTTGTTAACCCGTCCTCCTCGTTATCTGTCCAGGTGTGTCTCGTTTATGTCTTGTATTTAAGTTCCCTTGAGTCTCTCCTGTTTGTCGAACATTTCTCCTTTCTCCTCTGTCAAGTCGGTCATGTTATCTGTCTGTTTCCTAGGCTTCCCCCGTTGTCGTTTCATTTCCTTTGTCGTTGTTCCACCTTTGTTTTGTCCCAAATCATGTCGTGTTGTTTTCCTCCCGTTTTCTAGTCAGGTCATGTAGGTTTCGTAGTTTTGTCGTTCTGTGTATCTCCTGTCCCTAGTAGTTTAATGTCCTAGTCTTGTTTTTTCCTTTGTAATTTGTCTTTGCTTTGTTATATCTTTTTCTTTCATTAAAATCATCGTGTTTTAGCAAGTGCGTCCGCTTCCGATAGTCCGCCCCGTGATCCGTGACACGTTCCCCCTCTAGTTTAGTCTGGTATTTCTTGCCCACCTTCAGTGACAGAGATAATTAATGTTATGTGATTCATTACACAAATTTAATAAATCGTATCATAATTTCAGTGCACTTTCAGTGATTACTAATTCATTAGTGCAAGAGGAAAACTGAGAATGTGTTAAATCATCAATATTCAGTGATTATTATTTATTTTCAGACTCACTGGCTGTAATCTCTCCAAGGACTCCTGTGAAACTCTGGGATCAGCTCTACAGTCAGTAAACTCCTCCCTGAAAGAGCTGGACCTCAGTAACAATGACCTGCAGGATTCAGGAGTGGAGCTGCTCTCTGCTGGACTGAAGAGTTCACTCTGTAAACTGGAGACTCTCAGGTAAAACTTTCTGTGGAGTCAATCCTGAATGAACCAGTAGATTAGAGACTTTAACTGAAGTTACAAACAATATATCAGTCCAGTGAACTTATTCTAAATGTAAAAAGAAGCATATGGACAGTATCATCACTCCACATCATCACACTATGTGCTGTATTTACTCTGTTTTTACAGACTTGCTGGGTGTAATCTCACCAAGGACTCCTGTAAAACTCTGGGATCAGCTCTACAGTCAGTAAACTCCTCCCTAAAAGAGCTGGACCTCAGTAACAATGACCTGCAGGATTCAGGAGTGGAGCTGCTCTCTGCTGGACTGAAGAGTTCACTCTGTAAACTGGAGACTCTCAGGTAAAACTTTCTGTAGAGTCAGTCCTGAATGAATAATAATAATAATAATAATACATTATATTTATATAGCGCTTTTCAAGAACTCAGAGACACTTACAATAGTTAATACTTAGAACACATTCAAAGACAAACAAAACAGGTCAAATACAGAATACAAAACATTAACAAACAGAACAAGCATGAACAGATTAAGTTTGTGAAGTATTATTAATAGAGAAAAGATATTTTTTGAGGTTTGATATGAATATAGAGAGAGTTGGAGAATGTTGGACTGAAGGGGAAGAGAGTTCCAGAGTCATGGAGCAGATCACCGTAGATGTGGAGGCTCGAAGGAGGGAGCAGCTCAGCTGTGGGAGACCTGAAAGGGATGGGTTTGTAGGGATGGAGAAGAGCAGACAGGTGTGAAGGAGCAAGGTTATTTAGAGCTTTGTAAGTGAGAAGAAGTATTTTGAATACGGTACTTTATGGGGAGCCAGTGAAGATGTTGGAGAACAGGTGTGATGTGTTGGTGAGAGCAAGTGTGAGTGAGAAGGCAGGCAGCAGAATTCTGAACGGGTGGAGATGAAGGCATGAATAAGGATTTCAGCAGCGAATTGTGAAAGAGATGGCCTGACTTTGGCGATATTACACAGATGAAAATAAGATGTTTTGATTATAGAACTGATGTGGGCACCAAGTGAAAGAGTTGGGTGGATGATACCCAGATTACGATCCGGGGAAGAAGGAGATACACATGAATTATCAATAGAGAGAAAGAGAACCTACTTTTTTGAGAATTGATTTGGAACCGATTAGCAAGAGTTCAGTCTTGTTACTATTTAACATGAGAAAGTTGTGATTAATCCATTTCCTGATTTCTGGTAGACAGGTTTCTAACTGGTCAAGAGGTGGGTTATTAATGGATTTAGTGCTAAAATAAATCTGGATGTCATCCACATAGCAGTGAAAGTCAAGATTAAAATGACGCAAGATATGTCCAAGGGGAAGCATGTATACAATGAAAAGAAGGGGCCCAAGGACTGATCCTTGAGGTACCCATTGAGTAACAGGACAAGTGTAAGAATTGTGACCAGAAAGGGTAATGAACTGTTTTCTGTCAGTTAGATAAGATGTGAACCAATCCAGGGCTGAACCATCAATGTCCAGCTCCCGCAGAAAACTGAGGTGGCTTACTGTGTCAAAAGCTGCACTCAGATCTAACAGTAATAGGATACAGAGAGAGCCAGAATCCACAGCTAAAAGAAGATCATTCAATATTTTTATTAAGGCAGTTTCAGTGCTGTGGAAGGGACGGAATCGGGACTGGAATGGTTAGCAGTGAAAAAGGAGTCAACAGTATGAAAAGCAGAACAAGAAAAGGAGGATGTGTTAACACCTGGAGAATGGAAGGCTGAAGTGGAAAGTGAAGAGTCATTAGCAGCGGAAGACACAAGATCATTGTTGATCTTCAAAACTTTAGATTCAAAGAAATGTAGAAATGAATCACAAGGAGCCGGAGAAGCAGCTATAGAACTGTCAGGAGGTTTAAATAGTATATTTGTATTAGCATTGTTAATAAGGCTGGACAGATAGGATGATTTGGCAGAATGTAAGGCATCTCTGTGGGCAGCTAGGTGCTGCTTATAGGCTTCAGCATGAACTGAAAGTTTTGACTTCCTGCAGAGTCTCTCCAGCTGACGGCCAGTCTGCTTCATAGTGTGTAATTCATTAGTTCCAGGGAGAAGAAGAAATAAAAGTCTCCATTCTAGATTTCACAGGGGCTAGTGTATTAAGTGTACAGCGTGTACAGGAGAGCAGCAAAGAGGACGGCCGCCACACTCAGCGGGCAGAACAGAACAGTAGTGGAAAACAGTGGCATGCACAGCAAAGCAACTCCGGAGATGATAACCACAATCGGCTAGCAGCACAGCAGAGACAGAGACAAAAATAGTCACATGGAACAATACTGAAGACACACAAAACACAGGCTGGGAGAAGCAGCAGTCACAGGCTGACGCCAGTGATACTCTCACCCGGTACTGACGCAGGACATAGGACAAGTAGATTAGAGACTTTAACTCAAGTTACAAACACTATATCTGTCCAGTGAACCTATTCTAAATGAAAAAGAAGCATATGGACAGTATCATCACACTATGTGCTGTGTTTACTCTGTTTTTACAGACTCGCTGTGTGTAATCTCTCCAAGGACTCCTGTGAAACTCTAGGATCAGCTCTACAGTCAGTAAACTCCTCCCTGAAAGAGCTGGACCTCAGTAACAATGACCTGCAGGATTCAGGAGTGGAGCTGCTCTCTGCTGGACTGAAGAGTTCACTCTGTAAACTGGAGACTCTCAGGTAAAACACATTCTGAAACGGCACAGATTCTTTTGGTTAATGCTCTAAACATGGTTTATGTTTTAAATGCTGTAGTGGACTGGAGATTAAACATTTTATTTTCTGCAACAATGCATACAGTCTCTTAATGCAGGAATTATTATTATTTTGATTGTAAGTATAATTATTTTCAGTGTAACAAAATAATTATAACTTCTTTATGTTTAGGAACAGAGTCTGTACTTCAGAGAGTAAATTACTGTAATTTATTATTAATTTAATAATTATTAACTTGCTGTCTCTCTCCAGTTGTTTAATGTGCTTCTTTTTATTTAAGATTTTATGTTAAAACATTTGTTCTAATATTCATTGGTCTAATTACACAGTCACAATGAAAAACAGCATCAATAAACGCAAAAGTACATGTGTATTTAGATTTTAAGATTAAAAATGTGTTTTTATTGGTCTTCAAGTTTCAAAGATGTATTTTAAAGAATTAACTAGTAATTATTATTTATTTTATCTTATTTTAATTCTCAACTTTCCACAGCAACATTATTTTGAAAAATGCAGTTAACCGTGGAAGGTTTTTCTGATTGTGTGGCCTGCCTTTTAGTCGGCTTCAGGTGAATTCAGGAGATGAAGTTCTGATTAGGACAGAAATAGGATAAATCTACACACCTCTGTCTCGTTTCTTTAACCCTCTGGGGTTGATATTAATATCTTAGCGACAGCACAGAAATACAGTTCAAACACTCTGCGAATGTGAAGAAACTGCTCTTTCGACTGCATTTTATTGCGACAGTACGCAATTCTGTACATCCCAAGTTACGAGCCTATGAATAAGCTTGAGACATGCCTCCTCTGCCTCTCGCTGTGACTAACTGGTGGATTTGCTTGTTTTTAAGACTCTGATAAAACTATTTCAATCACCAAAACAATTCATCCACACGAGTAAAGGGATGTTTTCATGAGAAATATAAAGAATTTATAAAATCAGATTCAAGTTTTTCAGAGTTAGAGATTTTCTCTTCATAAAATGCTCTAGGTCACATGGGCCTCTCTTAATAAGAGAGCTGAGATTGTTCTGAAAATTTTGATATAAAACATGTGGGCAATATATTATAATACAAGTGCTTTAAAGGCGAATTTCAGAAAATTGAGAAGACCCCAAAGGGTTAAAATGGGGAGTATTCTTTCCTTTTTCCATACAGTTCTGTTTCTTAATAAAATGTCTGTGACCTGCTTTGGTCCAAACCCCACGAGCAGTGTTCACCCCTCTGTAAACAGCCCCTGTTCAAAACGCCCGCTTTCAGCACCTGTTCCTTTAAATGATAATGAGCCGCTCGCTGTTCACCCCGACCCCGAGCGCACAGCAGTGAGGAGCGAGGAGCAGAAGCTCTGGTTTTTAGCCGTTTTCACTCTGTTCTCTTTCCTCTCCATTCTCTTTTTTCTCTGTTTTTGCTCTTATTTCTACACGCTTGTTCTGTCTGTTTTGCTGTGTTTAAGCTCGTCTTTGCACTCTCACATAAACATGGGTCCAGCTCTGTGATTGGACAGACTCAGATGAGGGGGCAGGACAGTTCTCTGCCTGTTATCTAAGTAAGAAGCAACACCAAATCAGAAAAAAAAATCTCATTATATTTTTAGACAGACCACGACAAACTGCATGGTTATATTTCACCTGAAGTCCAGATACACAAATGAATGTGCTAATGCACTCGAAATGTGATTTTTTACATATGTTCACTTGTTTTTGGACATTGTGTGAAACCTTCTTAATTGTGTGTTTCTCTTGCAGAGGTTTCAGCCCGGGCCGACCAGAGGCTTATGCTAATGTTTTATTTATTAATTTGTTAACACCTTTATTTGTTGGTTATAAACTGACTACTGTTTTTACAACAGAGCTGCTGTATTTTTCTCTGTGTTAAATGCAAATGTTCCACTCTTGCCCTCCTTTCTGCAGATTATCCGGGTGTATGATTACAGATGAAAGTTCTTCTCTGGCTTCAGCTTTAAAATCAAACCCCTTCCACCTGAGAGAACTGGATCTGAGCTACAATCACCCAGGAGAGTCCAGAGTGAAGCTGCTCTCTGATCTACTGCAGGATCCACACTGTGCACTGGAGAAACTACAGTGAGTTACTCACACACTGCTCAGACAAAACTCTAAAAATGGACTGGACAAAATTTTTGGCACCTTTTCAAAATTGTGGGTAAATAACTGTGTTTCAAGCATGTGATGCTGGTTTAAACCTGTGGCAGGTAACAAGTGTGGGGCAATATAAACATCACACATGAAACCAGGTAAAAAGGAGAGAAGTAGATTCATTCAAGAGGGTGCTGACTTCCCAACTGATCAAAGAGTGAAATTAACAAGAGGGAAATATGATCCAGTGGTAAACTCACCTCTGCCCCACTCTGTGGAGTTATATTTACACAGTTACAGTTACAGAGCCGGACTGGTAGAACAGTGGAAATACTTCACTGTAATTTTTGTTTTTAAATAAAGATTCAAGGGAATTAAAAAACAGGGGTCACTGTGAGGTGATGAGGGGGAGAAGCTGAAACCCGTGGAGGGCATCACATGACCCCGGTGTTGGGGGAATGCGCTTATGGTCACAAACCTACTTTCAGGTTGATGTGGAGTTTAATGAGTTTATAAATGTGTGTGTTTGATCTTTAGAGTCCAACACGGAGGAATCAGAAGAATGAGACCAGGACTAAAGAAATGTAAGATACACACACACTATATACACACACACACACTATACACACACACACACTACACACTATATACACACAAACACACGCATACTATACACAAACACACACACATTATACACACACACACTATATATACACACACATTATACACACACACACTATATATACACGCACCCTATACACACACTATACACACACACACTACACACTATATACACACACACAAACACACTAACACACACACAAACACACGCACACTATACACAAACACACACACACGCACACTACACAAACACACACACACGCACACTATACACAAACACACACTATACACACACACACTATATACACACACACAAACACACGCATACTATACACAAACACACACACTAACACAAACACGCACACTATACACAAACACACACACACACAAACATGCACACTATACACAAACACACACACACTATACACAAACACACACACACTATACATTAACACACACGCACACTATACACAAACACACACACTATACACACACACACTATATACACACACACACTATATATACACACACAAACACACACATACTATACACAAACACATGCACACTATCACACAAACACATGCACACTATACACTAACACACACACACACACACACTATACACCAACATACATACACATGCACACTATACATACACATGCACACTATACACACACACGCACACTATACACAAACACACACACACACTATACACTAACACACACACACATACACACACACACACAAACACATGCACATTATACACACGCACTACACACTATATACACACACACTATATACACACACAAACACATGCACACTATACACTAACACACACACACACACACACAAACACATGCACATTATACACAAACACACACATACACACACACAAACACATAGACATTATACACAAACACACACACACACACTATACACTAACACACATACACACACACACACAAACACATGCACATTATACACAAACACACACACACACTATACACTAACACACACACACACAAACACATGCACATTATACACAAACACACACACACTACACACTATATACACACACACTATATACACAAACACATGCACACTATACACACACACTACACACTATATACACACACACTATATACACACACACAAACACATGCACATTATACACAAACACACACACACACTATACACTAACACACACACACACAAACACATGCACATTATACACAAACACACACACACTACACACTATATACACACACACTATATACACAAACACATGCACACTATACACAAACACACACTACACACTATACACACACACTACACACTATATACACACACACTATATACACACACACAAACACATGCACATTATACACAAACACACACACACTATACACTAACACAAACACACACACTATACACACACACACACTACACACTATATACACACACACAAACACACGCACACTATACACTAACACACTATATACACACATTCACACACTCTAACACAAACACACGCACACTATACACAAACACACACACACACATTATACACACACACACACACTATATATACACACACATTATACACACACACACACACAATACACACACACTATATATACACGCACCCTATACACACACTACACACTATACACACACACACTACACACTATATACACACAAACACACGCATACTATACACAAACACACACACATTATACACACACACACTATATATACACACACATTATACACACACACACTATATATACACGCACCCTATACACACACTATACACACACACACTACACACTATATACACACACACAAACACACTAACACACACACAAACACACGCACACTATACACACACACACACACACACTATACACTAACACACACGCACACTATACACACACACACTATATACACACACACAAACACACGCATACTATACACAAACACACACACTAACACAAACACGCACACTATACACCAACATACATACACATGCACACTATACATACACATGCACACTATACACACACACGCACACTATACACAAACACACACACACACTATACACTAACACACACACACATACACACACACACACAAACACATGCACATTATACACACGCACTACACACTATATACACACACACTATATACACACACAAACACATGCACACTATACACTAACACACACACACACACACAAACACATGCACATTATACACAAACACACACATACACACACACAAACACATAGACATTATACACAAACACACACACACACACTATACACTAACACACATACACACACACACACAAACACATGCACATTATACACAAACACATACACACACTATACACTAACACACACACACACAAACACATGCACATTATACACAAACACACACACACTACACACTATATACACACACACTATATACACAAACACATGCACACTATACACAAACACACACTACACACTATACACACACACTACACACTATATACACACACACTATATACACACACACAAACACATGCACATTATACACAAACACACACACACTATACACTAACACACAAACACACACACTATACACAAACACACACACACTATACAGATTCAGATTCAATTTATTTGTCACATACAAAGTTATAGAAGTACAACATTGCAGTGAAATGATTTTCCATCTGTCCACTTTAGCACAAGCAATACACACAGATTGTTTCAGAGACGTAGACAAAAGCAGTAGGAGTGCAGTAGGTTCAGTTCGTGAAAATGTCCAAGAATGTAGTAGTGGTCACGTGTCCTTGAGCCCGCAGCTCAGACAGGGGAGGTGCAGCAGATCTCCATGACGACCGTTCCTTCTGGAGGAGTTGAAATTTTCAGCAGCACCAAGGCCGCTGATAGCAGGGGCAGTCAAAACAGATAAAGTTCAGCTTGTTAGAATCAGAGACCTGAGCTGAATTTTGAGCTAATAGTCCCTCTGATTCAAAGTTCCATTTTTGCATTTTGCATTTTCCATTTTTGTCTTCCAAACGTTCGATCTTGGCGTTCAAAGCCGTTAGTTGCTCCTTGATGGAATCCAAGCTTCTACTCACAGTCCCAATCTGTGCGCCAACGGCTCTGCCCATCCCATCAATCATGTTGGTCAGTTTCTTTGGACTGTTTACAACCGACTCAACTCTTTAAAATTTCCGATAAACCAGGGCACCGCCTAATCCAATCAGCAGAATTCCCACGATCATAAATCCAAATAGGTATACATCTTCAATATCCTCAATAGAAAGAGACGCCAGACATACCACGCTCCACCTCTCCCATCCATCCATGGCATATCCAGCCAGCGTTGTTCGGCGTTAGAGAGACTCCAAGGTTAGACAAGACAAGACCTGAGAAGCGAGCAGGGAAGATAAGGAGCGCAGAGGGAGAAACCGCCTCCCATGAGAGCAAGAGAGAAAAACACACACACACACTATACACCAACACACACACACACACACATGCTATATGCTAACACACACACACACCATACATACACTAACACACACACACATGCTATACACTAACACACACACACCATACATACACACACACACACACATGCTATACACTATAACACACACACCCTACATACACACACACAAAATACAGTAACACACAAAAAACACTATTTACACTAATAAAAACACTAATAAACACTATTTTGGTGTGTGTGTGTACAGATTACTGTGATCTGACTCTGGATCCAAACACGGCACACACTGATCTCTCTCTCTCTGAGGGAAACAGGAAGGTGAAGCGTGTGGCGGAGACGTCGTATGCAGATCGAGAGAGACTTGGTGTTCCTCAGGTTCTGAGTGTGGAGAGTTTAACTGGACGCTGTTACTGGGAGGTGGAGTGGAGCGGGGAGAGGGGGTGGATGTGGATCGGGGAAGTTTATATCGCAGTGTCGTACAACAGAGAAACCAGCAACATGAGAGACAGACCTGAGAGTGTCTTTGGATCCAACGAATTCTCCTGGAGTCTGATCTTCTCTGAGAACAGTTACTGTGTCAGACACAATAAACAGAGCACTGAGATACACCCCCCCCCTCACTCCAAAAGATTCGGAGTGTATCTGGACTCGGTGCCCGGCACTCTGTCCTTCTACACCATCTCACCTCACACACACACACTCACACACTTACACACATTCACCTCCACATTCACTGAGCCCCTCTACGCTGGGATTGGGGTCTGGGGTTTTGACTCCCCAGTGCGTCTGTGTGAGACAGAATAGACACACTCACACACACACACACATACACAAAGAGCAGGTCTGATATTACACACACACACACACACACAGAGCAGGTCTGATATTACACACACACAGAGCAGGTCTGATATTACACACACACACACACACACACACACACACAGAGCAGGTCTGATATTACACACACACACACACACACAGAGCAGGTCTGATATTACACACACACACACACAGAGCAGGTCTGATATTAGACACACACACACAGAGCAGGTCTGATATTACACACACACACACACACACAGAGCAGGTCTGATATTAGACACACACACACAGAGCAGGTCTGATATTAGACACACACACAGAGCAGGTCTGATATTAGACACACACACAGAGCAGGTCTGATATTACACACACACACACATAGAGCAGGTCTGATATTACACACACACAGAGCAGGTCTGATATTACACACACACACACACAGAGCAGGTCTGATATTACACACACACACAGAGCAGATTTGATATTACACACACACACACACAGCAGG